>NC_063332.1:174904267-174925589 GCF_021869965.1 Rhincodon typus
GCACTGTCGGAGGGTCAGTACTGAGGGATGGACAAATAAAAGCCATGTTCAGGGTCAGGGGAGAACAGGCATAAAAATAGCACAAAATCATAATGCTCACTCAGGGGGCCAGTACAGGTAGGATGGGCTAAAGGGCCTCCGGCATTGGCACAATTCTGAGAATCTGCAGTTTGTCCGCTAACGTGCCCCCAAGCTTCAGATGCAAGAATGTGCATTTCTGGGAAAACTAAACCACAGGCCAGGATCCAAACTGTGAGTACATCTTGTGACTGATCTGCTTGGACGGACACAGGCGAATAATTCGAGAATCCATGACTACATAACTAACTGAATGAGGAAGTTAAAATTGAGCATTGCCTTCATTAGTACAGTTCCTGTGACGGCCTGCAAACCTTTCTCTAGAAGCTGCTGAAAGGAATGGGGGGAGAACATTTAACAGAAAGGAGGAAGAGAGGTGATTTTCTGTGCTGTTATCCATTCAGGGAATATTAGGCAAGACTGTGATGAGCAAGAATGAAAAAGGTGAATATCAGCTAAAGTGTGCCGAACTGAATTATTCAGTTCAGACTTCCATCAGAATCGTTAACGACTGAGTGAGAGAGTCTGTTCTGGAGTATGTTTACTGCAACTCACTGATCTACAGAAGACCAAAGTGTGAGGAGATCATGAATGTGACTCCTGAGCATTGCACATGGTGTTCTGATCACAAACCACAGGGAATGGCCAGCACAGAAACCAGCCATTCAGACCATCTGATCCATGCTACTGTCCCACACTCCCTCCCACAGGATCCTCCTCCCATCCCCTTTCCACCCCACACTGACAGCAGGTCCTGTCAGCCCTGTCCTTGTGCTAAACATCTATCCAATTCATCAGATCCACATTCTCACCATTCCCCAAATTCCCGATGGAATTTATTTTAGTGGCTACATTCTATTTGTGACCCAAGGATTGGAGGCCTCACAACTGGAAACATTTTCTGTATTCCCATAAATCCTCTCATGGTTCTGAAGATCTCTGCCAAGTTCCTCCACTGCCTTTCTCAGGAACTCTGAAATCCAAATGTATGAGACCCACTGCAAGTTAGATACTGTGCAGGCAGTTCAAATGGTGCTTATGTCATCTGTGTGATTCATACCTTGGCCCTCCAGTGGAGAGTGGAAACTTGTACATTTTAAGCACCACAGCTATTATTGTAATCTCCAGTCCCATATATGTCCAAGATTTCTGCACTCCTCCAGTTAGGCCTCTCGCACATCCCTGGTATTCACTGAGCCACCATTGGTAGGTCATGCTTTCGGTTCCCAAAGCTGTCAGCTCAGGAACTCGCTCCCTAAATGCCTCCCCGCTCCTCCTGAGGCTCTCCTCTTCAACCAAGTATGATGTGGAGGTGCCGGTGTTGGACTGGGGGTGGACAAGGTCAGAAGTCACATGACACCAGGTTATAGTCCAACAGGTTTATCCGAAATCACAAGCTTTCGGAGTCTCACTCCTTCATCAGGTGGAGTGTCGTCACACAGCGCTCCGAAATATTGTGATTTTCTCGTGATTGTGATATTGTGACATTTTCTTGTGATATTGTGATTTTATTGCGATAAACCTGTTGGACTATAACCTGGCGTTGTGTGACTTCTGACTTTGACCAACTATGATCATCTGTCATGATATCCCCTTATGCGGCTCGTTTTGAAATTTTATTGACATATCATTCTTGTGAGGAGCCTGGGGATGTTTCTCAGCGTGAAAGTGTTACCTAAAGATAGTCAGGGTACTGCATGGCCTGGCTGACTTTTCTTTGCTCGCCAGGGCAGCATTTATTGCCCATCCCTAATTGCCCAGAGGGCAGTTAAGAGTCAACCACATTGCTGTGGGTCTGGAGTCACATGTAGGCCAGACCAGGTATGAATGGCAGTTACCTTCTCTAAAGGACATTAGTGAACCAGACGGGTTTTTCCAACAATCAACAATGGATTCAGTCATCAGTAGATTCCTAATTCCAGATCTTTATTCAATTCAAATTCCACCATCTGCCGTGGTGGGATTCAAACCTAGGTCCCCATGATGTTATCTCGGTCTCTGCATTAACAGTCCGATGATAATACTACTGGTATCTGGCCGCCCCTGAACTGGGATTAAACATACTCCTGAAAGTTGTATGACTTGTCTCTACTCTAACCAGGAGTTGCTCAATACATTGATCCTGTGACACTGCCCTCAGATACCAAATGGAAAGACTCATTACTCAACTTCATGGTGCCTAACTATCCGCCAAACTGCCGTTTTCTCTCTTTTTCAATATTTTCATCCCTGGCAAAGAGTTAAACAACAAAATTATCTTATTTTTAATTCTGCTGTGAATTTTCTCCAGTGTTGCACACTCCCTCGGTGCTCTGGAGACTGAACCTCAACAACAGCAAAATGCTGTGGACGCTGGAAATCTGAAACAAACAGAAAGCAGGTCTGGCAGCTTCTGTCGACAGAGAAACAGAGTTCATGTTTTGAATCCAGTATGACACTTAGTGTGTAGAACAGTAGAGTACAGGAACAGAACCTTAGGCCCACCATGTCTGTACCAAACATGATGCCATTCTAAACTAATCCCATCTGTCTGCACATGGTCTGTATCCCTCTATTCCCTGCCTGTTCTAAATGCCTCTTAAATATTGCTATTGTATTTGCTTCTACCACCTCCTCTGGCAGCATGTTCTGAGCACGTACCACCCTCTGCAAAACAACTTGCTTCACACATCTCATTTAAACGTTCCTTTCTCACCTTAAACCTATGGCCCCAATAGTTGACATTTCCAACCTGGGATAAAGACTCTGACTATCCACCCAATCCGTGACCCCGATAATTTTATATACTTCTGTCAGGACAGCCCTCAATCTCCAGTGCTCTAGCATGAGCAATCCAAGTTTGTCTAACTTCTCATTATAGCCAATACATTCCAATCTGGGCAACATCCTGGTAAAACACTTCTGCTCCCTTTCTAAATCCACCATATCATTCCTGCAGTATGATAACCAAACCCGCACACAATGCTCCAAACGTGGCCTGACCAAAGTCAAATACAGCTTGCAACATGACTTGTCAAATTTTATACTCAATTGCTCCAACCGATGAAGATAAGCATGCTACACACCTTCTTTACCAGCTTATCCACTTTTGTGGACTTTAATTCAGAAATGAGCCTCAATGCCTCGAGACTCCAGGTCAATCCTGCAGGTAGGAAAGGTGCTGCCGAAAAACATTGTGGACAATCAAGTGTAGATTGGACAAGCTGAACTGGCCTCAGTTTGTTGCAGAATTAGAGAAACAAGGATTCATCAATCTTCTTAAGGGGATGTGTACAGAACTTTCAGTCTGGATATTAAGCTGGTATAAATGCTGTACTAACAGACTCATACTATATCCGGAAATGTCTCACAACCCATGAAATACTGTTATCACAAAAACTGAACGCACAGGATGGTGTAACTTTGTCCCAGAGCCCTGGGATGAAGAACACTCTCTGATGTGATTCCAAAGCAGACTTTGCAGTAAGTCCCAGGGTTGGCCTCCTGCTCAGTGCTAAGGCAGCTAATTATGGCCAGAGTGTGGAACTGATTCTGCAATTAAACCGGGAATTTGGGGCGGAGGGTTAAATCCGGCCGGTTTCTTGCTCTGAATTTCTAATCCCTCTCTGCAAAGTGCATGCGTGATGAGGACAAGATCTAATCACCCCAGACCTGCTCAAGATCACACAGTGTCTCTCAGAAAGAGTACAATGGTCCAACACAGGAGGCCATTCAGCCTCTTGTGTCTTTGCATGGAAAGTGTCCCAGGGAGCAAGATTGAAGGGCTGAATGGCCTACTCCTACTCCTAGTTTCTATGTTTCAGCGTAATGTTGCACAATCAAAATATGCTGTCAGAAGAGGCACTGAGGTGAGTTTGCAGAGCTGAAATAAAAAGCACCAGCAGCAGAGCTGTGAGCTCTCACTGAAAAGCCAAAAAAGTGCAGTGAAAACGCTGTTCCAGAGAAACACAAGCAGAGCTTCTCCATTTGAGCTCCTGTTCAAGTAACTGGGGATAAGAAGCAGAGTCAGGAATTCATCCATGATCCATGGCAGAATTATACCATAGCTACAGACTCGTTGAGCAAACCAGAACAAGTCCAAGTCACCATATTATTATCACTGTTTGGAAGAGACTGTTTCAAAAGTATATTCTACACTAAATCTCTCAGACAAGAAGATGCACACAACAGAAAGTTTGAAAACTTTTAATGCATGCTTTGAGCTCTACTGCTTGTTACGTACCAAAGGTAATGGTATGTGTTCAATATAGGGACCATGGCGAGATAAAAAGAGTCTATTGAAAAAAGTGTAGTGTCTATAACTCCGCTCACAGAAACCTGTGAATTCATGCAAATAAACAATGAGCAAATTTAAAAATGGAATAACAACAGATCCTGGGGACAGCATGGTGGCTCAATGATTAGCACTGCCTCACAGTGGCAGGGATCCAGGTTCAATTCCAGTCTCAGGCGACTGTCTGTGTGGAGTTTGCACATTCTCCCCGTGTCTGCGTGGGTTTCCTCCGGGTGCTCCGGTTTCTTCCCACAGTCCAAAGATGTGCAGGTTAGGGTGGACTGGCCGTGTTAAATTGCCCATAGTGTCTAAGGATGTTTAGGTTAGGTGGGTTAGACATGGGGAAATGCAGGGGTAGGGGAATGGGTCTGGGTGGGATGCTCTTTGGAAGGGCAGTGTGGACCTTTTGGGCCGAATGGCCTGTTTCCACACTATAGGGATTCTATGTTAACTCTATGAATCACATAACACTAGCAAAAGTATATCCAGCAAGGGGCATAAACAATGCTTTAAACTGTAAGAAATGAAACCAGTTTGTATGTAAGGGTTCAGCCAGGAAGCAGACAAACACACCTGTTAAAAAAAATTGCTACAAAAGGCTGAGTGGCAGGAAAGCAGAGGGTGATAGTCGTGGGGAGTTTTTTCCAACTGGAAGTCTGTGTCCAGTGAGGTCCCACAACAGTCAGTGGTGGAATCTTGCTGTTCCTTATATAAATGATTTATACATCAATGTAAGAGGGTTAACCAGCAAATTCACAGGCAATATAAAAGTTGGTGGGTGGTAATGAGTGAGGAGGATAGTCTGAGATTTCAGACTGATCAGATGGGCTGATTGGTAGCAAATGAAATTCAATCCGAATAAATGTGGAGTGATACACTTGCACAAGGGCAAACAAGGCAAGGGAGGACATGATAAACAGTAGTCCCAAGGATCAGAGAGACCTTGGTGTACACGTACATTAATCCCTTAAGGTATCAGGGCTGACCGATAGAGTGGTGAAGAAGCCATATGGTATACTTGCTTTTATTAGTTGAGACATTGGAGTAGGGAGTCTGTACTGGAATTGTACAAGATATTGGTTAGACCACAGCTACTGTATTGTTCTGGAATTCACATTGTAGGAAGGATATGATCGCACTGTAGAGGGTGCAGAGGAGATTTACCAGGATGTTGCCTGGGCTGGAGCAAATCAGTGATGAAGAGAGATTGGACAGACTGGGGTTGTTTTCCTTCGAGCAGAGCAGACTGAGGGGGGACATCACTGAGACGGATAAAATGATGAGGAGCATTGATAGGGCAGACAGGAAGAAACATTTCCCCATAGTACATAGAACATAGAATAGTACAGCACAGTACCGGCCCTTTGGCCCACGATGTTGTGCTGATCTACTATCCTACTCTGAGATTGAACTACCCTGCATACCCTACATTTTACTATCATCCATGTGCCTATCCAAGAGTTGCTTAAATGTCCCTAAAGTATCTGACCCCACTACCGCTGCCGGCAACGCATTCCACACACCCACCACTCTCTGTGTGAAGAACCTACCTCTGACATCTCCCCTATACCTGCCTGCAATCACCTTAAAATTATGCCCCCTCATAATAGTCATTTCCGTCCGGGGAAAATGTCTCTGGGTATCCACTCTATCTATGCCTCTCATCATCTTGTAAACCTCTATCAAGTCACCTATCATCCTTTTTCGCTCCAATGAAAAAAGCCCTAACTTCCTCAACCTTTCCTCATAAGACCTGCCCTCCTGTCCAGGCAGCATCCTGGTAAATCTCCTCTGCACCCTCTCTAAAGCTTCCACATCTTTCCTATGCTGAGGTGACCAGAACTGAATACAATATCCCATGTGTGGCCTAACCAGGGTTTTATAGAGCTGCAGCATAACCTCACGGCTCTTAAACTCAACTCCCCTGCCAATTGGGATCAATGACTGGGAGCATTGATTCAAGGTAAGGGGCAGGAGGTTTAGAGGAGATGTGAAGAAAAACCTGATCACCCAGAGGCTGGTGGGAATCTGGAACTCACGACCTGTCAGGGTGGGAGAGGCAGGAAACCCTCAGAACATCGAAGAGGGATTTAGATGTACACTAGTGATGCCAAGGCATACAAGCATACAAGGCTGTGGGCCAAGTGCTGGGAAATGGGATTAGAATAGTTAGGTGGTTGAGTTTGACCAATGTGGATGTGATGGGTGAAAGGGCTTTTTTCTGTGGACTCTGTGACTCTAAAGGTGTCAGACAATGATTGGAAAGAATTCAACGTGACTATGAGAGCGCTGTCAGATAATGATTTGGATCTTTCAATGCATCCCTTACAGCACAGTGAGACAAAATCTTAGGGGAGAAAAATACTTTGTAATTATTGTGATGAAGACAGCAGAGCAAGAACATCGGTGAATATCAGGTATCCAATGGACTCTGGTGCTTCTTGCAACATTATGAAGTTCGCAGAACTGTTTAAAGTGACTCCAGACAATGACCCAAAATTGAGAATCTCCAAGATATAACTGAGACTCTGTGACAGAATGGCACCCATCCGGAGGACAATCTAGTCTGAGAGCCCCAAGCTCTGATAAATCGGAAATCCAGAATTCCAGACACAAAGCTACAGCCACTCATCTCAGCAGAAGCAAGTTGAAAGCTTAGCGTAATAATTCTAAACTCTCCAGAAGAGAGCGACAGTATATCAGAAGGTGAGTTACTCACCGCATGATTCCTGCTCTCTGATCTACCCTCGTCACTGCTGCGCTTATACAGCTAGTCCAGCTCAGTTCCTGGTCAATGGTAACCCTGAATGTTTATAGTTGGAGGGGTTTCAATGATGGTAATGCCATTAAAGTGAACATCTAGGGGACACTGAAGAAAAAGGGTCACCCATTTCAATCGGAGAAGGGAAGGAATTTCATCTCCCAAAGAGGTGTTAGTTTTTAATCCCCCATATAGCAGTGAACGCTGGGTCAGCAGTTACATTCATGGTGGAAATGCCTGGATTTTTGATCCAGAAGGGAGTCACAAAAGGCCACAACCAGATCCATTGTAAACTCAGTGAGTGGTGGAGCAGGCTTGATGGGCCAAATGGCCTTTTCATGCTCCATCTCACAATCAGGGATCCAGTAACAATGGCGGTTAGCAAAAATTGCTTCTCACAAAGCAGAAAATGGGCTTCAGCAAGGAATTAACAGAGCTTAGCTAATTATAACTGCAGTCACTCACAGATGTACAGATTAAAGTGTGCTGCTGTTCAGCTGGTGAGCATGGTGAGCTCATCAAGTTAATAAGACCATGGCGACCCCAAAGCTTTCATGTCCGTTATGCGAAATAGTTTTTATAATATTTAAAAGCTTATCTCCTAGACAAGTGTTCCTGTTTTTTTTTTAAACAGACACACAGACTGGTGCATTGTGCTCATCTCCAAATTTGAAAAGGTTATCAGAGCATGGCAAAAAAAAAGGTTGACAAGAATGATATTAAATTGACGAAGGGCCCAGATACCAGGAAAAGAAGAAACTGGCTGGGGTGCTTTTTCCCGGGAAAGAGACGGCAGAGAGCTGCTCAAGCTAGAAAAGGGTTTGTTTGGGTAGCATGGAGAAAAGGTTCCCACTGTGGCTCCAAATCCAACCAGCCCTCTACAATTGAGAGGTAAGAGGAAGGAACAGCAAGAGGAGAATCCACCCAATTCTTTCATGGTGTGCAAGGAAGAAGAATGAGACTGGTGCGGACTTAGTGACATGCAAACAAAACAAGGGTGATGTGAGAGAAAAAACCTCACACAATGAAGAGTTAGGGCATGGAATGCGCTGCTTGGAAATGTGACGGGGCAGCTTCAATTGACGCATTCAAAACAGACACTGCATGATGATTGGGAAAAAGTCAGAAGTCACATGACACCAGGTTATAGTCAAAGAAGTTTATTTGAAACCACAAGCTTTCGGAGCGCCGCTCCTTCATCACCTGATGAAGGGGCTTCGCTCTGAAAGGTTGTGTTTTCAAATAAACCTGTTGGACTATAACCTGGTGTCGTGTGACTTCTGACCTTGTCCACCCCAGTCCAACGTTGGCAGCTCCACATGATGAGTTGGATAGAGGTGGTGTGCAAGGGAATAGGTGGGAGATTGGCACTAAGGAATGATACTCGTTTGAAGAGCTGGCACAGGCACAATGGGCCAAATGGCCTCCCTCTGCGCTATAACAATTCTATCATTCTCAGATCAAGATGTCGCCAAATCATCCAGTCAATAAAGTTGAATAAACATGGCGTCTTAAACATCAGGTTCAATTGGGTTTGTAATGAATCCCGAGGCTTCGAATAAACTTTCTGATCAACCATCAAGTGGGAGATGCCCATCTATATCAACCCAATCATACAAAAAAAATCACCGACTGTGTTTAAAAGGACCAGTTTGGGAAGGGAGGAGTGAGGTAGAGAAGGTAGTAAGAGGCTGGAGAGAATGTGGTTACAAAAAATAGTAAACACAATTCAAAAACACTTCTCAGTGACACTGAAATTTTAAAGCTTGGAGGCTACCGGCATAGTCAGACTTTTACTCTTCTGGCTAACCAGGTCAAAATGGAAAATAATACTTCCTGTCATTGAGTGTCAGAGAAAAAGGCGCTGGAGCTTCCTGAAGTAAAATACAAAGTAAAACTGGTGACTAAGGTGGAAAAGCAAGTTGTGTTTGTGAACATCAGTCAGAGACTTTAACCCCACTCTGATCGTGCTGGTACTGACCACGGTTACTGCAAATGGCTCACAAATGGCTGCAAACACCCACACACAGAGATGTCAAAGGCTTCATTCCCTCCCCAAACCCTCTATCTGTCCTCCTGCAAACCTGCCTCACTGACCATGTTTTCAATCATTTGCCCTACAATCTCATGATGTGGCTCGGTGTCCTAGATTTGTCCAATAATACTGCTGGAAAGGACCTTGCTACTTTAAAAGTGCTATATGAATGAATCTTGTTGTTGCTTCTGTCGCCTCCTGTCCCCTCACAAATTGTAATAGAATCATACGCCAAGCACAATCTATAAACTTTACAGTCAGAAATAAATGCAGCAGTTTCATGCATTACACCCAGGGGCCAATAACACTCACAATGGGATATTCCTTTTGCAAATGCACATTAGCGTGCTTGATCAACACTGCATTCACCACCTTAAACATTCACTCGGTCTACCATCGACACACAGTAACAGCAGTGTGTCCCATCCACACAACAGAAACTCACCGAGGCTCCTCAGACAGCACCTTCCAAACCCACGACCACATCCATCCGGAAGGACAAGGGCAGCAGATACATGGGAACACCACCCCCTGCAAGTTCCCCTTCAAGCCACACACCATCCTGACTTGGAAATATATCACCGTTCCTTCAGTGTCGCTGGGTCAGAATCCTGGAATTCCCTCCCCAGGGGCATTGTGGGTCAACCCACAGCACATGGCCTGTTGTGGTTCAAGAAGGCAGCTCACCCCCACCTTCTCAAGGGGGCAACTAGGGACGGGTAATAAATGCAGTCAGTGATGCTTACATTATGAAAGAATGAAAAGAATTAAAGAAAAACTCAGGTGCCTGACCAACATTGAAATGATTTCTCAATCACTTAAACCCTTTTCCCCTCTAGTGCACATGGGAGTAACCTTGCCTTTTATTTAAGTGGAAAGATTCTCCATGTTTCGTTGGGAACTCGTTACAAATTTTGCCAACTTTTAGTTTGGCAGGGCCACGTGCTTATTTACTGAGTGAATGGTGTCACTTCTCCCCTGGGAATAGGAGACACATTGACACATGTTGTAGATGACGGATGTCGAGTGGTTTGAGGATGTACAGAACACCCTGGTACTCACTGAGTGGTTTGAAGAGACTCCCGTTCGTCTGGTCATCATTGTTCTCATTGTCTGAGCGATCAGAGGCCTCGGCTGACCTTTCCCGCTCTTTGCTCTTCTCCTTTGTCCCTGTTCGTCTCCGATGGCGCCTCCTTCTGCGGTAGCTCTTTGGGACGTGGACCCCAATATAAACCGTATGGTGACCTGAAACAAACAACAAAAGGTTAACCAGGGGCTCAGCTTCCTAACACAATCAGTAAGCATGCATGCACTGTCCCTGTACAGCACTAACCACTCAACACCAATCTTAGAGAATGGTGTGGAATAAGGGGCCTTTAGCCTCTTCACCCTTTGGTGCTGTTCAACTGGCTCATGATTAACCTGCACATTCATCATGTCTACCAACCTTGGATCTGTAACCCTTCATACTCCAACCAAGAAAAGTGTTATATGTTAAATGTTAATACTCGTATCTCATCACATTCCTTAATCTTTTCCGAATAAATATACAGACATTGAAAGAAAGAGTACAAAGAAAGAATAATTAATTATGGCCTCAAATATCAATCAAAGAAGATCAATTTCTACCTGCAATAACTGCTGAGCTATTCATTAGGGATTCTTGGAGTTCAGACAAGCATTCATAATGAGACCATCTGTGAACTGTGTCAGCACAAACAAATAATGTTGGCATCGTTTTGTCCAGTTGGACTTATTATGAATGCTTGAGCCGGTTATGTTATGATTCAATAAGATCATGGATGACCTGTGGTCTAATTCTATATAGTTCATCCTATATCCCTTAAAGATTTTGACTATTGGTCACAGATTTTAAATTAACTATCACTATCACTTTACATCACTTACTCTTGCCCAAATAAACAAATCATTCTAAACCTTTTACACTCAGGTCCCAAGTGGAGGATTATGTTCAGTTCTAAGAATCCCACATCGAAAAAGATGTCAAGACCTTGGACAGAGTGCGCAGAGAATGATCAGTTTGTACATGAAAGGAGAGAATTCAGTGAATATGAAGACATTGAAGAGGCTGGGATTGCTCTCCTTAGAGCAGAGAAGGCTAAGGGGAGATTTAATAGAGGCATTTAAAATTGTGAAGAGATTTTGATTAATTAAGTAGGGAGCAACTCTTCCCACTGTAGCAAGGTCAGTAACACTAGGCCATATAATTTAAAAACTGAATCACAGCCAGAGGTAGGAGGATTTCCATTGCAGAGTGAGTTGTGATCTGGAACATGTTGCCTGAAAGGGGAAACAGATTCAACATCCAAATCAGAACTAGAGGAATACTGGAGAAAGAAGAGAGTGCAAGACTAGGGGTCAGGTCAGCAGCTATAGAGCTATTCCCCTTTTCGGAACGGACCATATGGCCTCTTCCTATGCTTAGGTTAGTGGGAAGAATTTGAATGCCAAGGGAAAATTTGTCACTTTTATCATGAACAAAGTGACAGTGATGGTGACACTCATCTTAAATTTCTGATCGTTCCATGGAATGGAGGATTCCTGATGTGTCAATCCTGGACATCAGTACTTTCAAACAGCGGATGGATGCTGCTGACTCTGTAAGATTGTCTGAGAACCTCCAGCAGCGAGCAATTAATAACCCCATCAGCTCCACTGAACCAAACACCCTGGGGCAAAGTAAATAGGGCATGGACATTGATTTTGTTCCTGGGAATGGTTTTGTTTTATTGGTTGGTAAAATATTGTTGATGTATTGGGGAGCAGAGGTCATTCAACCAAGCAGGGCTGCTGAGGTGAGATATCATGTGGTAAACCTTCCAGGAATACACCCAGCCTGAGATGGTCAACTGCCTGACTTTGCTGGAGGGAAACTTTGCCCTCGATTTAAAAGCAGTTCTTGCCTCTCAGACCTCACAACCAAATCTTTACATCCATGAGCCTGCTTACACCCCACTCTCCCAACTGTGGTGTGTAAAGCTCTGCATTGCTCCCTCAGAGAGCCAGCACAGAAACGAGAGGCTGAATGGCCTCCATCTGTGCTGTAACCATTTCTACGTGTTCCATGCACACCTCGAGTCAACGTGCAAGGTGTGGAGTTGCGGCACAGTCTCGCTCTAAGTGAAGAATGGGGTTGATTCAATGGGCTGAATGGCCTCCTTGACTTCCTGCTGAATGTAAGGCTCCCTCAAAGCTTTCTGGTAACACAGCAACTGGGAGGTTCCACACACGCCGAATCGGTATAGCAATGCACTGACCTCTCACACAGGGATTGCTGCCATACAGGGACCTCAGGGAGAAAACAACATGAGAGGAAACAGTGGTTCTATCACCTCTCCACTTCCATCTCACTGTCTCACTATCATTCACATTTTCCATCCCAAATAAAAATCCCCAAAGTTTGACTCTTGAAAATTGAAAAGGCTGATGAGGGGGATATGTTCCCACTTGTGGAAGAAAGGAAAACTAGGGGTCAATAAAAACCAGACAGTCCCAAATAATTCCAATCAGGAACTCAAGAGAAACTTCTTTCCATAGAGAGTGGGGAGAATGTCGAAGATGTTATGTAATAATTGAGGTGAACTGGAGAAGAGGAAGATGATTAGACACACGAGGGAGAAAGGAATAGAAGGAAGCATTGACAGAGGAATATGTAACAGCGTGAACCATAAATGCCAGCATGGATCAGATAGCCTGAATGGCCAGTTTCTGTGCTGTGTAATAAGAAGGTTTGTTTTGGCAAAATCCAGCTGGTGACCACAGACAGATGCCTGGGGCTTATAAACACACCTCCCAGGACACCACATGGTGCTTATGTAATGCAGCACATACTGCCAGAGGATTAATGTATTGTGCACTAACCCAAAACAATAATAACCACTGATTAAACAGTCAAACATGCACTATAATATCCATCATATTGGCCAGAGTGAATGCCGCACATTCTAATAACAAGACAGTGCAGGAGGATTGGTGAAATAAAAACTCCGAGAGGACTGATATAACCAGGTATTATCCAAATGCAGGCTGTTACATCAGTTCCCACCTGACAAAGCCTTCACATTTACAACTCTTATTTTGGTGTTCAGAATTCTGCAGAATTTTGCATTCTCCTTATCTCTATGACCTTCCCTGGCCCTACAGCCTTTCAATTTCTCTGCAGTCCTCCAGTTCCGGCCCTTCACTCTACCATTGTACCTTCAGCTACCTGGGCCCCTAGCTCTGGAATTCTCTCCCGAAACCATTCTGCCTCTCTCCTCTAGAACGCTCCTTAAAACCTGCTCTTTGGACCAGGATTTTCGTCACCTGTTTCAGCATCAAATTTGGTTTGGGACATTAACAGCTCTACAAATAAGTGCAAATTGCTGTGGAATATTACAGAATTATAGCAAGCTTGGTTATCAACTAAGAGCAGAAATCAACAGGTTTACATCAAAGATTCTGCGCTCACTGAACAGTTTACCACAGCACCTTGCTACTCTGCATGTGGAGAGAGAGACAGACAGAGAGAGGGAGCGAGGGAGGGAGAGAGAGAGGGAGAGAGAGAGAGAGAGAAAAATAAAAAGAACTTCCATTTTTATAGCACCTGCACCATCTCAGAATACATACTAAGGGGAATCATAGTCACTGTTAGCTACTAGTTGCAGTTAAAGGAATTGAAAGGAAATGCCATTTACATACCCTCTACTTCCTCTTCATCACAGACATGTTTGATGAAGGAGGCTCCTCTGTCCAGTACAGCCTCATCTTCCATCCTGTAATAGTAGAAGAGGAAGAAAGATTAGTCGCATTTTTCTCTGGGTACACTAGATGTTGCTTCCGGGGCTACTGGCTGCATGTAAGCCCTCCCTCACTATTTTATGGTCGACAGAGACATTGTTGGTCAATGTGTACCCTCCGCATTGTCAAAACCTGTGTCCTTGAAAGGCCTGCTGAGTTGCATCATGTGAGCAAGTTAATCCAAGCAGGCTCTTTAAGGCTGATTGAGTTTGACGTGCTGGGATCTGACAGGGCTGGGCTGTAAATGCTGTTGTAGCCACACAGAGGCTGGGTAAGTTCAGCAAGAGGCCTCCTTAGTTTAAAGGGTACAACTACTTCCCCACCTCCAAACACAAACTCAGCAAATCACATGTCCTCACGCACTGGTAAGTCAACTCAAGCTTAACCAGAGATAACAAGGTGTAGAGCTGGATGAACACAGCAGGCCAAGCAGCATCAGAGGAGCAGGAAAGCTGACGTTTCAGGCCTAGACCTTCTTCAGAAATGGTCTTCTAAGGATGCCCTCAGATTCTCCAGCATCTGCAGTTCCTACTATCTCTCAAGCTTAACCAGAATCCCTCCCTCCAGCCCATAGAAAGGCAGTTCAGAACTGAGACTCTGTTCAAACAGAAATAAAATCCTGCATTGATAAAACATTTTTCATGACCATGGGACACCTCAAAGAGTTTTTCTAAATTCTTTCATGAGATGTAGGCATTGCTGACAAGGCCAGCATTTATTGCCCATCTCTAATTGCCCCTTGAGAAGGTGGTGGTGAGTTGTCTTCTTGAACTGATTTCCATGAATTTTGACCCAGTGACAATGAAAGAACCGCGATATATTTCCAAGTCAGGATAGTGAGTGGTTTGAAAGGGAACAAGCAGGGAATAGTGTTCCCATGTGTCTGTCGTCGTTGCCTTTCTAGATGGTAGAGACTGTGGGTTGGGAAGGAGTAATTGAAAAAGCTTTGACAAGTGGCCACAGTGGATCTTATGGAAGGTATGCACTGCGGCTAACGTGTCACAAGCGGAGGAAGCGAACCACATTGCTGAGAGCCTGGAGTCAGGCTACGTGAGGGCAGCAAATTTCCATCCCCTGGACACCAGTTTTCACAACAATTTATGATAGTCTCAGTATTGGTGACTATGACAACTATCTCAATAATGTGTTTTCTTAGGGAAGCTAGTCGAATATTAGCTTTTATTGCAAGAAGATTTGAGTACAGGAGTAGTGGAGGCTTGCTATAACCCAGAAACCTGGTTACACCACACGTGGAGTACTGTGTGCGGTTTTGGTCTACCTCATCTCAGGAGAAATGTCATTGCCATAGAGGCAGTGCAATGAAGGTTCACCAGACCTGTTTCCTGGATGGTGGGACTGTCCTATGGAGAGACATGGGGCAAACTGAGCCTGTATTGTCTACAGTTTCAAAGAACGAGAAGTGATCTCATTGAAACTTACAAAGTACTGAAAGGACTGAACAGGGTGGATGTAGGTACAATGTTGCCTCCAAGTGGGGAGTCCAGAAGTAGGGGGCACAATTTAAAAATAAGGGGATATCACTTATGCCTGAAATGAGAAGATTTTGTTTAAACTCAGAGGGTTGTGAACCTTTGAAATTCTCTACCACAGGGAACTGTGGAAGCTCAGTTTTAGTTCGATTTCATTTATTATTGTCACCCGTCCCTAGGTAGAGTGAAAAGTTTTGTTTTGTGCGTAGTACAGGCAGATCATACCATACAAAGTGCATTAGGGTAATAGGACAGAGCGAGGAATACAATGTCACGGCTGCAGAGAAGGGGCACAGAGAGCATGATCAACATTAAATTTAAAATTTGAGCAGTGTCTTCAGAAGTCTAACAGAAGTGGGGAAGAAGCTGTTCTTGAATCTGTTGGTATGTGTGTTTAAACCTTTGTACCTTCTGCCTGACGGAAGAGGTTGGAAGAAATTTAAACTGGGGTGGGAAGGGTCTTTGATGACGTTGGCTGCCTTCATGAGGCAGTGAGAAGTGTAGATGGTGTCAATAGATGGGTCTTTAGGTATGGTTTGAAGTAGAGTTTGATAGATTTCTGATTCCCAGTGGCATATAAGATTATGGTTATGGGGCAATCAAAAGGCATTGAAACATCCAATCAGCCCTAATCATATTCAATGGTGGGGCAGGTTGGAGGCACTAAATGATCTATCCTGTTCCTAACTGAATTTAAATTCTACCACTTGCCATGAACCTTCCTCCCCGAGCCAGGTCTAACAATGCCTGGTCGAGTGGCATTATCACTGTGTTACTCAGTGAAGTCATTGCAGTACTTTTTGATTTGCAGTCACTTAACCTAGCATGAGAAATATCGACAAACAGCAAGATGATAGTGGCCAGATTCTCCATGTTTTTGTAGCCCAAGGCCCAGAACTCCAGGAAGAGCCCCTCTGCCTTTCTTCAACAGAGTACTTTGGGATCTACTACCCTATCCAAGCATTGGGGTGTTGGCTTAATGCCTCATCGAAAAAGACAGCACCCTGGACAGCACAACGGAACGTCAAGTTTAGTTTGTACGCCAGACATGGGAGCAGGAGCTTTTCTTTCGTTGAACTCAATTTTCATCATTCGTCATGGAGAGAATCAATGCGACATCCCCAGAATGAGCTGGAGTATCTGGGTGTTGTATTGCTAGTTTAGTGACATTACCAGCTACACCTCTGCCTCCTCCTGAGCTCACTCACAACCTGGCCACTTAGAATTGAGAGTGTTACTAATCGAGCCACAACTAACACAACTCCATTAGTGAGATCCATCCAGAAATCAAGAGAGATTGTTACAATATCACTGTATGGAAACAGCACAGAGACACAAATCTCACCGTCACAAGTGTCAATATAACATCACAAACATGTCCAGAATCATAAAGGTCTTCAAATAGAATCATGGAGGTCTACAACATGGAAATGGACCCTTCGGTCTAACTTGCCCGTCCCACGCAGTTTTTACAATTAAACTGGTCCCATTTGCCTGCATTAGGTCCATATCCCTCTATACCTATCCCATCCATGTACCTGTCCAAATGTTTCTTAAATGACAAAACTGTACTCACCTCCACCATTACCTCTGTCAGCCCGTTCAAGACACTCCCCACCCTCTGTGTGAAAAAACTACCTCTCTGAACCCTTTTATATCTCTCCCCTCTCACCTTAAACCTATGACCTCTAGTTTTAGACTTCTTTAACATGAAATTTATTTTACCTCTTTGAAGACATGGGTGACAGAAAGCAGGCTGGGGAATGGGGGATCTTGTGTGAAGGCTTGGATGTAGGCATTCCAGAAGTAAACCTGGAGTACTGTGTACTGTTTTGGACTCTTTATCTGAGGAAGGATGTTCTGGGGATGACGGGAGTGCAGTGAGGGTTTCCAGACTGATTCCTGGTTGAACAGGACATTGGTGAGGCCACTTCTGGAGCACAGTGTGCAGTTCTGGTCACCCTGCTTTGGAAGAATATTATTAAATTGGAGAGGGTTCAGAAAAGATTCAATCAGGATGTTGCCAGGAATGGAGGGTTTGAATTATAAGGAGAGGCAGGATAGCCTGGGACTGGAGTGCAGGCGGTTGAGGGGCGACTTTATAGAGGTTAATAAAATCATGAGGGGCTTGGAATAAGGTAAACAGCAAAGGTCTTTTCTCTAGGGTGGGGGAGTTCAAAACTGGGGGGCATATTTTTAAGGTGAGAAGTGAAGGATTTAAAAGGGACCTGAGAGGCAACTTTTTCCCACAAAGGGTTATTCATTTGTGGAATAAACTGCCAGAGGAAGTGATAGATACAGGGACAGTTATAACATTTAAAAGACTTTTGGACAGGTACATGAATAGGAAAGGTTTAACAGGGATATGGGTCAAACACAGGCAAATGGGACTAGTTTACTTTGGAAAACTTGGTCGGCATGGACTGGTTGGACCAAAGGGTCTCTTTCTGTGCTGTATGCCTCTATGAATGAGGGGGGAATCTCATAGAAGCCATAAAATTCTAACAGAACTGGACAGGGTAAACACAGGAGGGATGTTCCTGATGACTGGGAGTCCAGACCCTGGGGGTCACAGTCTAAGGATATGGGGTGGCATTAGGACTGAGTTGAGGAGAAATTTCTTCACTCAGAGAGTGGGGAGCCTGTGGAATTCTCTAGGTGGTTGAGGCCAAAACATTGAATGCTTCAAGAAGGAATTAAATATAGTTCTTAGGCCTAAAAGGATCAAAGGATAATGAGAGAACAGGGGACTGAGTTGGATGATCAGCCATGATCATTCTAAATGGTGGAGCAGGCTCGAAGGGCTGAATGGCCTCCTCTTGCTCCTGGTTTCTATGTTTCTATTAAACGGTTTCACATTAAACACTTGGGATGCGGAGGGTGCAACTTTATCCAAGTCCCAATCATTTTAAACCAATCTGAAGATGGTATATCTTGGTGTTTTCCTGCTTTAGAATTTACCCCGATCAGACATCAAGATTCTGCAAATGTTCAGTATCTCCGTTTTAAAACAGGACAACCTTAAGCTGCAAAAATTCAGAATACAAAAAAAAATACCCAGATGTCAAAAGAGAAGCAGCTTGCGTTTCTTCACCACTTTACAGAACATTCCAAAGTCCTTAGCAACCAATCAAATATTTTTTCTTAAATGTTAATGCTTTAAAACTTGGGAAACACTGCAGCTAATTTGCATACAGTAAGCTCCCACATATAAAATAACTAACCATTAAACAATTTGCTGTACTGATATTGGTTGAGGGATAAATATTAGTGAAGTTGGTTGAGCGAGTGTGGGGCATATCATTACTGCCCAGAGACATAACATTGATGGTCATTATTTTGAACACCCTTCTGTGGCTGGCACAGTGCCTCACAGCGCCAGGGGCCCAGGTTCGATTCCACGCTCAGGCAACTGTCTGGGTGGAGTTAGCATATTCTCCCTGTGTCTGCGTGAGTTTCCTCCGGGTGCTCCGGTTTCCTCCCACAGTCCAAAGATGCGCAGGTTAGGGTGGATTGGCCATGCTAAATTACCCATAGTGTCCTGGGATGTGTAGATTAGGTGGGTTATAGGGGGATGGGTCTGGGTGGGATGCTTTGAGGGTCGGTGTGGACTTGTTGGGCCACAGGGCCTGTTTCCACGCCGCAGGGATTCTATGACTTTATGACATAAAAGAGGAATGCTACGGTAGAAAGAATCACCCATTTACATGCCCTCTTATGCAAATTGTGCAGGAGTTTCACAGGGAGTTGATGTTCCCAGCTGGGGTATTCCAAAAACAAGGACGCAGTTTCAGGCTCAGGGTAACAGTTAATTACTAGGTCTGAGATGATGGGAAATTTGTACATCCAGGAGGTGATAGATGTTCATTCAGGGCTGAAATAGACAGATTTTAGTCTCTCAAGGAATATTGGGAGCGGATGGGAGCCAGTTAGCTCAACATCTGTTATTGGGAAAATGTTAGCGTTCGTTCATTTGATAGCACAGCATTTAGAAATACATGGCATGATCCAGCAAGGCTTCACAAAGGGGAAATGATGCCTTTCAAATTCACTAGAACTCTTTCAGGAGGTAACAAGCAGGACAGATAAAGGGGAAGCAGTGGATGTAGTGTATTTGGATTTTCAGAAGGCATTTGACAAGATACAACACATTAGGCTGCTTAAATGATAAGAGGCAGCGGTGTTGGAGTTAGTATATATTAGCATGGAATTGGAATCAACTAATGAATCGAAGACAGTTGGGATAAAGATAGCATTTAACTAGTGAAGTGCCACAGGGGTCTGTGCTGGGGCCATAATTATTCACAATCTATATAAAGACTTGAATGAGGAAAGTGAATGAACTTGCGGAGGACACAAAAATAGCTGAGAAAGCAAGTGATGAGGATGACAGAGTCTGCAGAAGAATATAGACAGTTTAGGTGATTGGGCAAAAACTTGGCAGATAGAATATAATGTGTGGGAATGTGAGCTTCTGCACTTTGGCAGAATGAATAGAGGAGCTGAATATGATTTAAATGGACAAAGACTGCAGAAAGCTACAGCACTGAAGGATTTGGGAGTCCTTGTGCATGTATCACAAAACACTAGCAATCAAGAGGGTAATAGGGAAGGCAAACAGAATGTTGGCCTTTATCTCAAGGGGAATAGAAGTAGGGAAGTTTTGCTAAAACTATACAAGACACTAGCGAGATCACAGTTGGAATATTGTGAACAGTTTTGGAGACAATACAGAAAAGGTTCATTAGGTTGGTCCTGGGTATGGAGGGACTGTGTTATGAGACGATCAGTATGTTGGGCCTGTATTCATTGGAGTTTAGAAGATTGAGAGGTGATCGTATTGAAACATACAACATTAGGGAACATGACAGGGTCGATGCTGAGAGGTTGTTTCCCCATGTGGGAGAGTCTGGGACCAGACAGCATCATCTCAGAATAAGGGATCACCCACTTGAGATACAGATGAGGAGGAATTTCTTTTCTCAGAGGGGAGTGAATCTGTGGAATTCTTTCCTACAGAGGGCTATAAAGGCTGGATTATTAAATATATTCAAGGCTGAAATAGACGGATTTTTAATCTGAAGGGAATCAGGGGTTACGGGGAAGAGGCAGGAAAGTGGACTTCAGGATTATCAGACCATGAGCTCACTGAATGGTGGGGCAGATTCAATGGGCTGAATGGTCTCTATGCCAATATCCTGTGGCCTTACAGTCTGCAGAGATGTTGAGACAAAAGATCAGCTGTGATTGTATTTAATGGCAGTGCAGTCTCAAGGGGCCAAAAGGTTTACTCCTGATCTTTTAAACGTAAGAACATAAAGATAGGATCAGGAACAGGCCATTCAGCCCATCAAATACCTACTCCATTTGAAGACTTGGTCTTTTACTCCTTTGCTCAGATAGAGTAAATGACATTGAGGAGAATCTAGCTGAGTACAGGAAGGAGAATAGAGTGATAGGGTGAGATGTAGCATGATGGGAGAAAGTCTGAATGGAGTATAAATTCCATTTTTTCTGAAGAACCCTACTTGTATGCTATAATTTCAATGTAATGCTATTGGAGAATGTAGACAGTTCAGTGTAGGATACATGATCTGCATGCACCTGCCACTGGGATTAAAAATATATTCGTAAACATTGTACTTTTCATAATAGATCATTTTTGTCTCAGTGCGATTGCAAGGAAGTACATTACCAAATAAAGTGCATGGATTTTTATTCTATGTCCTGGAGTGGGGTTTGAACCCATAAACATGTCATGCCTGTGACAGTGCTAATTGCAAGAAGCAAGTGACAGAGTTGACCTGATGGGTCATTTGGCCAATGAAGGGTCTGTTTGGTTTCCAGTAGAATGCAGGAATGGTGTGGATGGAAGCTTTGGGTGA
>NC_063332.1:174926089-174940074 GCF_021869965.1 Rhincodon typus
GATTTCTGAAGAAGGGTCTAAGCCCGAAATGTCAGCCTTCCTGCTCCTCTGATACTGCTTGGCCTGCTGTGTTCATCCAGCTCTACACCTTGTTATCTCTTCCATCCATGGATTCCATTTACATCTCTCGTTGCCGTGGAAAAGCTGCCAACATCCCTGGGAATGCTCTCTGACAACCTTTCCATCAGGCAGAAGGTACAGAAGCCTGAACACATGCACCAACAGGTTCAAGAACAGTTTCTTCCCTGCTGTTATTAGACTGCTGAATGGGCCTCTCTAACTTCAACCAATGTTGATCTTGCTTTGTGCACCTCCTGTGCAGTGTAACCTGTATGTCTCACTCTGTCTAAGTAGCCTTAGATCTGTATGTCCTTGCTTGCTATGATCTGCCTGTACTGCTTGCAAAACAAAGCTTTTCACCGTACTTAGGTACATACTTAGACACACAATAAATCAAATCAAATAGTACAGGTACAAAGCTCCAACTGGGGCAGGCTCAGACAAGGGATTGTGGGGTCACAATGCTGTCTGTCTTTTGGATAAGATGTTAAACCATGGCTCAACTGAACCCCTAAATTAGGAAGGGTTCTCCCCAGCGTCCTACAACAGTAGGTCTCCTAACATTACACGCAAAAAAAAATGATAATCTGGTCATTATCACATTGCTTTCTTGGGCAGTTTGTTATGCACAATTTAATTGCCCTTTTACCTAGATTATACCAGGGACTACAGTTCAAATGTTCTAAAGAAGAGTGATACTGAACTTGAAACATTAACTCTGTTTCTTTCTCCACAGATGCTGCCAGACCTGCTGAGTTTCTCCAGCATTCTCTGTGTTTGTTTCAGATTCCCAGCATCTGCTGTTATTTTAGTTTTACTGCACTTCAAAGGCTGTAATTTTTAAAAAGTTCATTCATGGGATGAGGGCATCACTGGTTAGGCCAGCATTTATTGCCCATCCTGAATTGCTCTGAGGGATGTTAAGAGCCAACCACATTGCTGTGGGTCTGGAGTCACATGTAGGCCAGACCAGGTAAGGATGGCAGTTTCCTTCCCTAAGGGACATTAGTGAACCAGATAGGTTTTTCCAACAATTGACATTGGATTCACGGTCATCATTAGATTCTTAATTCCAGATATTTATTGAACTTGAGTTCCACCACCTGCCATGGTGGGATTCGAACCCAGGTCCCAAGATTATGACCCAGGTCTCTGGATTAACAGTCCAGCGATAATACCACTAGACCTGGGCCCCTGGCACTGTGAGGCAATAGCGGACGACATGGTAGCTCAGTGGTTAGCACTGCTGCCTCACAGCGCCAGGGACCTAGGTTCAATTCCAGCCTCAGGTGACTGTCTGTGTGGAGTTGTATGTTCTCCCCGTGTCTGTGTAGATTTCCTCCCACAGTCCAAAGTTGTGCAGGTTAGGGTGGATTGGTCATGGGAAATTGCCTGTAGTGTCTAGGGATGTGCAGGCTAGGTGGGTTAGCCATGGGAAATGCTGGATTACAGGGATATGGTAAGGGGTGTGGGTCTGGGTGGGATGCTCTTCAGGCGGTCAATGTAGACTCGATGGGCCAAATGGCTTGCTTCCACACTGTAAGGATTCATTGATGCCATTGCCTTCCCCCTGCACCTTGAGATTTCTGAGACAGTACAGAAATTTGTAATTTTTCTTCCATTTGAAGTGTTTGGCCTATCTGATAATGACTGAGTCACCAACGTGAGATACCAAGCATGTTTCAATGCTTTGGCCTCACAGAGAACACGCAGTTCAAAAACGGGGAAGAACAGGCTTCATTGCAAAGTTGAGCTGTCCTGGTTTGGGACAAGTGTTTATTGTTGAGGTGTGCAGATACACTCTCTGCTATGTGTCCGTCTGAGTTAGTCAGTACACCAGTACTCTTCACACTGACAATACTTACTGCGTGCACACAGAAAGATCTCTGATAACAGAGAGCAGAATGAAAATTCCACTCATTTATGGTGCAATCCCCTCTTTGAATGTCAGCAAGTCTTGAACCCGAAGAACGACATTCTTTAAAATAAATATTTTTTAAAGAAGTGAAATATATCAATTTATCTGAGGTCTGCGAGAAAACGCAGGGTCAGTTTTTAGCACTGACCTTTGGGAATATAAAATCTGCGAGATATTAGGGATTTGAAATGAAAGATTTGGAGACACAGATGGAGTCTGAGGTTGTCTGAAGTTTACCGAGAGGTATTGATGGGTTATGTAAATCGGTAAAATAGCTGGCAAATGGAATATATTTTGGAAAATGTGAAGTTGTTCATTTTGGAAGGGAGAACAAAAGAACAGAACATTATTTAAATGGAGAAAAACTGCAGGAAGCTGCAACACAAACACACTAGGGGGAAGTTGTATGTGAACTACAGAAAGCTAGCACACAGGCAGCAGGGTAATAAGGAAGGATAAGGGAATGTCAGCTCTTATTTTAAGGGGATTGGAGTTTAAGAGTTGGGCAGTCTTACTGCAACTGTACAAGCTGCTGGTGAGACCAGATCTGGAGTACGGTGAGCAGTTTTGGTCCCCTTATTTAAGGAAAGATATCATTCCATTGGAGGCAGTTCAGAAAAGTTCATGAGGATGGTCCCTGGTATGGAGAGATCTTCTTATGAGCCAAGATTATACAGGTTGGGACTCTACTCACTGGAGTTTAGAAAAATGAGAGGTGACCTCATTGAAACATATCAAATTCTTAAGGGGCTTGACAGGGCAAATGCTGAGAGGATTTCCCCCTCATGGGAGAGTCTAGGGCCAGAGGGCACAGTCTCAGAATAAAGGGGCACCAATTTAAGACTGAGATGAGAAGGAATTTCTTCTTCTCAGAGTGTTGAGAGTCTTTGGAACACCTTGTCACAGAGAGCTGTGGGATCAGAGCCCTTGTGGATATTTAATTCTGAGATAGATAGATTCTTGCTCAGTTGGGGAAATCCTGGGTCATGGGGAAAGGGCAGGACAGTGAATGTGAGGAGTGTCAGATCAGCTGTGATCCTATTGGATGGCGAAGAAGGCTTGAAGAGCCGAACAGCCTACTCCTGTTCGTATTTCTTCTGGACTTAATAAGCAGCAGGTCCCAGAGTGTGGAGCAAGGTCCCTTTAAACAATGGGTCGGGCTCTGAAATGCTGACTCAGCCTCATAGCTGCTGATGGATTTGCTGTGAATTTCTGGCCTTTGCACGTTCTATTTACAGATTTCAGGAATGTGCAAACTGTGTGAAGAAACTTCACACCCTATTTGCCTTTTTAACTGGGTACGTAGACAGAGATTAGCACTGAGAACGCAAGACTCAGGTGAGACAAAGTCAAATCACACCAACAGTAAGGTGTGAGAGATGCATCTGCATTCTTGAGACTTCATACTTCATACCAAAAGATGCTCTGAGTCACTGCTCTGTCCCCAGTGACGGGTGTACTGTCCTCTGTCCTCGGACACGCTATTTACTGCTCCTCATCTCACATGCACCTACACACTCACACACGACACACACCCTTAATCAGCCATTAATGGTCCTCACAGATGTAAGACTAACAACATAAAAAGATCATGATTCTTATAGCTCAGAAGGAGGCTATTTGGTCCATCATGCTGAAAGGTCTTTGGAAGAACTATCCAATTTATTTCCCTCTTCCTTCATAGTCCTGTAAATATTCCCCTTCCCAATGCTATCCAATTCTTTTGTAAGTTCGCATTAAATCTGCCCCCTGCTCTGTTTGAGATTTATATCTAATTTTTGTCAAGATATTTCTTCCGTTTCCTGTTGAAAGGTATTTATAGATCTGCGATTTTCCCCAGTCTGGTATTCAATATATCAGCGACTCAGTGTGGACCTCACTTCTCCCTTTGTTTTTCTGCTGATGATTGTACATTGATTTTAATTGAAGAATCACAGCTCCATAGATTACCTGTCTCCCTGCTGGGTCATCATTGGTTATTGAACAGTATGTTGCACTGTACCATCTACCACCCAATCCGCCAGACTGTCACTTCCCCAACATTCAGTGATCAGCCCAAACCAGTATGGTGTACACAAAGCTGTGCTTCTGTGAAACAAGTTAATACAGCTCAATCCCAACCACATCGTCAACAGTGAGAATTGGCTGAAGTGATTAAAGGAAGTCGAAGAGTGGGGGAGGCAGGCAGACAGTCTGGGACTACAGGAGAGACTGTGATTTCCAACAGCTCCTGATTACTGACTGTACTCCACATACCATGGCTTCAGCTTTTTAAAGTGATTCATGCCTTTGCCAATTAATTCCACAACACCCATTTCTCCCAACAATAAAGTGGAAAACTGAAGGAGCTTCCACTTGAAGAAATGTTTCTCTTGTTGCCCCTTTTAGTGTTTTAGAAACTCCTGGAAGTTCTCCTCCAAATCAGCAGCCGATAAAGAAATGCTATTTAAAGCCACAGAGTCATACAGCATGGAAACTGACCCTTCGGTCCAACTCGTCCATGCCGACCATGTTCCCAAACTTGGAGAAATACAACGATTTAAACAGATCCTAGCAGGACCAGGGTATAGCAAACAATCCGGCACAGGAAGAGGCCACTCTACCCATTGAGTCTGCACTAGTCTTGCAAAGGCCAATTCAGTTAGTCTCAAGTCCCCATTCTTTCTCCAACTCCCTGTATTTGTTTCTTGCTTTTAAGTTTCTACATCCAAAGCTATAGGAAAGATGTTGTTAAATTTGAAAGGGTTCAGAAAAGATTTACAAGCATGTCGCCAGGGTTGGAGGGTTGAGCTATAGGGAGGGCTGAATAGACTGGGGCTATTTTCCCTGGAGTAATGGAGGCTGAGGGGTGACCTTAGAGAGGTTCATAAAATCATGAGGGGCACATATGGGGTGAGTAGCCGAGGTCTTTTTTCTGGGGTAGGGGAGACCAAAACTAGATGGGCATAGGTTTAAGGTGAGAGGGGATAGATTTAAAAGGGACCAGAGGGGCAGCTTTTTCACACTGAGGGTGGTGCGTGTATGGAATGAGCTGCCAGAGGAAGTGGTGGAGGCTAGTACAATTACAACATGGATGGGTATATGAATAGCAAGGGTTAGAGGGATATGGGTCAAATGCTGGAAAATGGGACTAGATTAATTTAGGATATCTGGTCGGCATGGACGCATGCACTGAAGGGTCTGTTTCGTGCTGTACAGCTCTATGACTCTAAAAGAAACTTTGAGGTAAATGTTCCCTGCTGTATCCTCCATGGCAATACCTCGACCAATCAGGGTCCAACTGCCAACCAAGCAGCACCCTGTTTCACATGGAGTATAAACAGTTGTTCCCTTTGGAATTTGGCATTCTTGCATCAGTCCTGATGAGTGCGAGATGAAACATTTTGACTACATGTCATTTTTGCAGGAAGACACAAGTCCTCAAATTTCTATATAACAATGCTAATTCAGATCTGGAACTCTCTATTCTACTGAATCTCTTCCATAGCCTCATCAAAACCTTCAAAGCCATTGCAAAGTGTATTGCACAGAACTAGACACAATACACTGCTTGAGAATCAAATCCCTGCTTTACGATACTTAGCAAAACTTCCCTACTCTTGTCCTTTATGCCCTTAATAGTGATGACCATCACGCCAATCGAGAAAAAAACACAAACTCTTTCCCAAAGACGCAGTGAAACCATCTTAAAAAAGCAATAAAGCAAGACTGGAAATGATTCAGGTTCCATCTGCGTTGTTGCTGGATTTTATTCTGGCTAAATATGTTCTGACAACAGTACTGCCAACAGATTCATACACATTAGATATCAACATACGAAGTGGAGTCAACACAGGCTAAACTGCTTAAACCTGTTACGTAAGCAGATTCTTTTTTACACTATAAATAATTGAAATGAGAAACAGCCGGAGGACTGGAGTGGCAGACAGAACTCAATGTGGAGAAATGTGAATATATACATGAATTAGGAACAGCAGGGAGCCACTTGGCTCTTCCAGCCTGCTCCCGCATCTAATAGGATCATGGCTGATCTGATGAATCCATTCCTGACAACTCCTGACATACTTTTGCCTCACCCCACCTTGTTTATCAAGCATCTACCCATCTCTGCCTTAAAAAGACTCAAAAACTCTGCTTTCCCCACCTTTTGAGGAAGACAATTCCAAAGTGATAGACTTTCGGAGGATTTTATCAGAAAGACATGTCAACGGAATAGTTTAGTAAAGTTTAGGTAAGTCCTGGATGTTGATATGCACAAATCCTTCAAGGTACCAGGATACGTTGATGAATGGAAATGAAGATGGGTCACTGGGTTTATAAGCACAAACACAGAGCTTATACAGATCATGGTGGAACTTTATAAAGAACAGGTTTGGCCTCATCAGGAGCATTGTGGATAATTCTGGGCACCGGTTGTTACGGAAGATGTGAAAATTCAGGAAGAGAACAGAGAAGGTTCAGCAGGATCCCATCGACGACAAGGGATTGAGTCCCGAGGAAACATTCTGACTGTTTTCCTTGGGACAGGGAGGGACCAAGTGGAGTTTTCCAAGGGAATGGGGGGGCTCTGATGGAGAGACGGACAAATTCTCCCTCTGGCAGTGCCAAAAATCATGGCTTCAAACCCCCACGGGCAAAAGAACTGGAGAGAGATAAGAAGGATTCCCTTCTCTTGGAGAATGGTTGGGATCCAGGACAGTCACTTTAGAAAGGTGAGTGAAGGGATTCCATTGATGATTTACAGGGTGCTGCAGATGTATTTGAGGATCAGTACCAGGTCTGTACAAGGGAGCTAACAGGAAGTGTAACTGTGCTTCCAAAGGCACAATGGCCCCCTTCTGTTTGCGAGGCTTCTAAAACTCTCTTCTTATATTTGGATCCTCCAAGCATTGGGTGAATATAGTCATAGAAGCCTCAGGAAAAAAAAATCCTTCTGGCCCATCAAGTCTGTGCCAGTCAGAAACGAACATGTAACTATTCCAATACCATTTTCCAGAACTTGGCCCATAGCCCTGTATGTCTTGATATCACAAGGGCACTTCTAAATGCTATATTTATCTTAGAAATAGGAGTTGTTTGTGAGCAAAGGAACCCTCGATCTCTTATTGGTCACACACCCCCATCAAATAGGGTGTGGACAGGGGCAAAGGTATTCCCACATCTCGCTCACCATTCCAAGCAGCTGGCTGTGTTCAGTAAATAGTCATAACCTGGGGTGTGGACTCAGCTGTTCGGCTGTGGCAATCCTCATGCCTTCTAATGTGCACAAGGTCAGGGAATAACAGCAAGGCAGGATATTGGAACTAGTCAGTCGGATTGTTAAGATAGAGACCAGCGAGATGTGGGACACTCCCACTGTCATGACCCTTAATAAAAGCCCAGGGGCGATGGGTGAGAGACCGCAGACAATATAAGCACAGGACAGAGGCTAGGAGGCCTAGGACAAAGAGGGATTGTTGAAGGTGGGCAACAGTCAGAGAAGGTGCAGTAGGTAGAAACCAAAAGAACTGTGGATGCTGTAAATCAGAATCCAAAACAGAAATTGCTGGAAAAGCACAGCAAGTCTGGCAGCATCCACAGAGAAAAATGAGAATTAGCGTTTCGGTTCAGTGACCCTTCCTCAGGAGACGATCTGCCTAATCACTGGCTTCATACATTTTGCTGACATGATACAGAGTCTCTGAATCCTTCCATCGGAAACTCAGCGATTATTTACCATGCATCAATGTCAGGGCTATTTCACATTGCTTTCATTATTTTGATTCCTTCCCACATACCTTCCTATCATCTTGACAAAATGTTCAACACTGATATCTTCAGTTCAGGGTGTAGTACCTCTGGAGCTCATTAACCCTTTCCAGGGCGTTGCATTGTGCAGTCTCAGTGAAAACATTCTGAGGTGAATTCTGGAGAGAACGTTCAACCTGCCAGGTTCGATTATTTTGTGCAGAAGACGTTCTGGAAGGTTTGTTTGATTCAGATTAGTTTAAAGATGTGTTGCTTTTTGAAACCCAATGTCTTGCTGTGGAGGTCTTAACAAAATAATTTCTCTGGTATGTTATCCATATTGAACAAATGCTAAGGGTGGAATTTTAACCTAACCTGATGAACCAATGTGATCGAGGGAGGAGGCTGATGTGACCTTCTCAGTTGGGGGAATATGTAACTTGTCCTTTCAATCAGGAAACTGGGGGCAATGCTGCTTCCTGTATTCTGCCCAGAATCAGAGATTTTTACATTCAGTGGATGTAGGCTAGGCCAGAATTTATTGGCTGTTCCTTACGGTCCTGGAGAAGATGCCTTTGTGAATCACTGCAGTTCGTCAGTAACAGCACACGAAAAACAGAGAAGATAGGAACAGCTGGAGGCCGTTCGGCCCCTCCCAAGTTTGCTCTGAACATTCAGTATGATCATTGAGCTCAATACCGTAATCCTGTCAAATTCTCTGACAAGGAAAGCGGTTGAACCAAGACATTGAATGAATACAGGGATGTTGCCAGGGTTGGACGGTTTGAGCTATAGGAAGAGGCTGAATAGCCTGGGGCTATTTTCCCTGGAGTGTCAGAGGCTGAGGGGTGACCTTATTGAGGTTTATAAAGTCATGAGGCACATAGATTGGGTGAATAGCCAAGGTCTTTTCCCCAGGGTGGGGGAGTCCAAAACTAGAGGGGCATAGGTTTAAGGTGAGATATAAAAGGGACCTAAGGGGCAGCTTTTTCCCACAGAGGGTGGTGTGTGTATGGAATGAGCTTCCAGAGGAAGTGGTGGAGGCTGGTACAATTACATTTAAAAGGCATCTGAATAGGTACATGAATAGGAAGGGTTCAGATGGATATGGGCCAAATACTAGCAAATGGGACTAAATTAATTTAGAATATCAGGCTGGCATGGACAAGTTGGATTGACGAGTCTGTTTCTGTGCTATATGTCTCTATGACTCTATGACTTAAGGAAGGAGTTAAACACAGTACTTAGGGCTAAAGGGATCAAAGGATATGGGGGAGAAAGCACAAAAAGGGGACTGAGTTGGATGATCAGCCATGATCCTATTGAATAGCGGAGCAGGCTTGAAGGGCTGAATGGCCTACTCCTGCCCCCAGTTTCTATGTTTCTAGAAGGTGCCAGGGTTGCCTGGTATTTGGGAAACCCCCAAGCATCAACCCCCAAGTATGTAAAGCCATCTCCTTCAAGTGGGTTAATATCATGTGGACCACTTCTGACCCCAGCTGTAACCAGGGCGGAGTGGGCCGGAGGCAGGTTTGAGTCACGAAGCACAGTTTGGATCCCTTCACCAACGACTGTACCCAAAGGCTGCTCATATCTGATGTTAAAATTCAGCCCTGTGCCTTTGCGTTGCAAGTTGAGGTTCCTGAGACCCATGTATCCCTGGAGATTTTGCAACTTTCCTTTCGAGGCTGCCTCCTTTCCAACTCCACATGGTTTTTACATCCAAGAGCCACAGTTCTGTGGGCCTTGCATGTAGGCAGCAGCTGTGCCACCTCCGATTATTTAAAGCCATTTCCTTCGCATACAGCCTATCTCAGTTTCCATGAGTCAACTGGACTCCTGTTGGGAGCAACAGACGGTACAGCCCTACAGACCAGAAGGACACGGCCTCCCCGTGGAAGTACAGCTTGTGGCTTCACTTGCACGATCCCAGCACGGGCCCAGCAACCACCTACCAACACCCCACATCCCCCACCCCAACCCCCTACCCCTACCCCTAACCTGACAGTGCCTTTGAAGTTGCCACTGAGCAGATTGAGTGTGACTGGGAAGTGACCCTCAAACAATGAGGTGAGAAATCACTCATAGGAGGCAACAGCGACGGTTCCTGCTAACAGATGGGACATCCCTCATCAAAGCCCTCCAATCTTTCATTAATTACTGGCAGCAGTACAGGGAGAAAGTCAACACTTAGATCAAATGATACGGCCAGAAACAAAGGGGATGAGACTTTCCGTTCAGTCACTGTCAGCGATCATGAAAAGACAAAACTCAGGGTACGAAAGGTTTTGTTTGTGATAATGCAGGTCTCCCACGACATGTCAGAATTTCAAATAAACTGCAGACAGAAATGAATACATTCAGCAATGGATTCACAATCTGAATTAAACAATCTTCCTAGTGCACTTCTTCCTTTCTATCCGATCTGATTCCAACATCATTTTCCCCTCCATTCTGTCAAAACTCAACAATGTTAAAATGCTTCACTTGCACCTGCAGTCTGTGAGCATGGAACTGGAACCAAAGAACGAAAGTGTTGGAGAAACTCCGTAGGTCTGGCAGCATGCATGGAGAGAGAAACAGAGTGAACGTTTTGTGTCTAATATGACTCTTCTTCAGAAAAGGACTCAAAATATTCACTCTCTCCACAGAAACTGCCAGACCTGCTGAGTTTCTCCAGCAATTTCTGTATTTGTTACGGATTATTTTGCTTTCATTCGAACTGGAGAGGCTGATGTTAATCCTCTTGGAGCTGAGACAGTTAAAGAGAGGTTGTTCTGAATCCTGAAGAGGAAATAAGGAGAATGGTTTTCCAGTGGGAGGTGGGAGAGAAAAGATGTTAATAACCTCAGTACGATCCAAAGGGCTTTGTAGCCAATGAAGCGCTTCCATGTTGAAGTGCTTGACGTTGGAAATACCCACAGCAATCTCCCATAAACAGCGAGGTGTTAACAATGATGTTGATTAAGGGACAAATATTACACGATCGCCAGGAGAACTACCTCACTCTTTCTGTTTAAATCGGTTTGTTCACAGGATGTGAACTTTATAAACTGAGCCAGCATTTACTGCCTGTCCCTTGAGAAGGTGGGGGTGAGCTGCCTTCTTGATCTGCTGCAGCCCATGTGCTGTAGTTGGACCCACAATGTCCTTACAGAGGGAATTCCAGGATTATGACCCAGTGATAATGAAGGAACGGCGATATATTTCCAAGTCAGGATGGTGAGTGGTTTGGAGGGGAAATTGCAGGGGGTGGTGTTCCCATGTATCTGCTGCCCTTGTCCTTCTAGTTGGTAGAGGTCATGAGTTCTAGAGTGTTATTTTTATGGAGAACCTGCGCTGGTTAAGATTTACATCATTGGTACATGTTGCTGATACTGAACGTCAGTGGTGGAGAGAGTTTAAAGTGGTGGATTGGATACCAGTCAAGCCAGCTGCTTTGTATGGGATGTTTTTGAGCTTCTTGAGTGTTGTGAAGGTGAGTTATTCATCACAGAATTCTCTGCCTCTGACCTGCTCTTGTAGCCACTGTTTTTATATGGCTGGGCAAGGTCAGTTTCTGGTCAATGGTAATCCCCAAGATGTTGTTAATTGGGAGAGTCAATGAAGACAATGCCATCCAATGTCAAGGGAAGATAATTAGATTCTCTCTTGTTGGCAAGAGTCAATATTACTTGTAACTGAGCCCAAGCCTGGATGGTGTCCTGGTCTTCCTGCAGTTGAACACAGGCTGATTCAGTATCTGGACATGAGTTAGTATCAGGAATACACTGCCCAAGAGTGAGCTGAGGCAGATACAATCATGGCTTTCAAAAGTGAATTGGAGAAGGTCCTGACGAGGAAACAGTGCAGGATTAGGCTAAAGGTGCTGGGAACTGGCTGTGTTGCTCCTTTGAAAAGCCAGCATAGACATGTCAGGCTGAATGGCCTCCTCCTGAGCTCTAAATGCTCTATATTTCTATTTTGTGTTTCCCCACTTTGAACATTGAGCCTAGAGGTTTGGGAAAAGTTGACATCGCTTTATTAGTCTGAATTGGAACCTGGGGTTACGTTAGAAGGTATGGCACAGAAGTAGGCTATTTGGCCCATCTGTTCCAGGGCACCATCTGTGTCTCACATGTGTATGCTGCACAAAATGAGGTGTTGCATTTACCTAAACGCAGAAATCATAACCTGAAAAGGATCTGACTGGCTACAGAAGGACTTGGGCAGCACAGTAGCTCAGTGGTTAGCACTGCTACCTCACAGCGCCAGGGACCTGGGTTCAATTCCAGCCTCAGTGACAGTCTGTGTGGAGTTTGCACATTCTCCCCAGGCTCTAGATTCCTCCCACAGTCCAAACGTGCAGATCAGGTGGATTGTCCCATAGTGTCCAGGGCTGTGTAGGTTGGATGGATTAGCCATGGGAAATGTAGGGTTACAGGGATAGGGCAAGGGGGCTGAGTCTTGGTGGCCTGCTCTTCAGAGGGTTGGTGTGGACCTGATGGGCCAAATGGCCTGCTTCCACACTGTAGGGATTCTATAAGGTGCTAAAGGTTTGAAAGATGCCATTTCTAAATGCTTCACCTTTTCTTGTCAACAGAAGCTTTGTGTTTGGTTGACTTTAATAGTTAGCACAGGGCTCGTGGTGAAAGATTTCCTGGTCTCACCAACAAGAGGAAATAGACAATGGACAGTGCCCTGGGCAGTATTACCAACTTGGTCACACACTTCTGCTGGTGCTGGGGCTTTGTGTGTGCAGATCAGAAAAACAACTGATTAAATGTCTTGGAATATGAATGAGAGGGTGAGCCAGACTGACTGACTGTCTTCCCTTCTCATTGAGTTTTACAGATTTGATTTCATTGCAAGCTCTTGTAGAAGTGAAGACATCTGCGATAAATCACAACGTGACTCACTACATGAGATAACAAGGTGTAGAGCTGGATGAACACAGCAGGCCAAGCAGCATCAGAGGAGCAGAAAGGCTGACGTTTCGGGCCTAGACTCTTCTTCAGAAATGAAGCCTTCCTGCTCCTCTGATGCTGCTTGGCCTGCTGTGTTCATCCAGCTCTACACCTTGTTATCTCAGATTCTCCAGCATCTGCAGTTCCTGCTATCTCTGTGACTCACAACATGACTGCTGGGAGTCACGTGAGATTTTCAGATGGCAATCTACAATCTACCAGCCCACCCTGAGGTGCTGTAAATAATGTTTAGTTGCAGCTCCTGACTAACCTCAGGCTTGCACTGATAAATGGCAGTAACTTTTACACAACACAGTGCTGGGTAATGGTTATCTCCAACAAGGGAGAAGGTAACAACAGAACACTTAATCGCATTGCCATTGCTAAATCCCTACCTTCACCCTCCTGGGGTCTACCCTTGACCAGAAATCGAACTAGACTAGCCATATAAACACAGTGGTTACAAGAGCAGATCAAAGGCTGGGAAACCTGCGGCGAGATTTCCTCATTCCTCAAAACAAATCCACCATTTACCAGGCACAAGTCGGGAGTGTGATGGAATACTCCCCACTTGCCTGGATGAGTGCAGCCCCAACAACACTCAAGAAGCTCGATAACATCCAGGACAAAGCAGCCGCTTGATTGGCACCACATCCACAAACATCCACTCCCTCCACCACCGACGCTCAGTAGCAGCAGTGTGTACTATCTACAAGATGCACTGCAGAAATTCACCAAAGATCCTCACACAGCACCTTCCAAACCCACAAACAGTTCCATCTAGGAGGACAAGGGCAGCAGATACATGGGAACACCACTCCGTGCAAGTTCCCCTCCAAGTCACTCACCCTCCTGACTTGGAAATGTATCGACGTTCCTTCACTGTCGCTGGGTCAAAAGGGTATTGTGGGTCAAGCTACAGCACAGGGACTGCAGCGGGTTTGAAACAAACTCCTGAGCCCAATTCAATGCCACATCTGTGGTGTTAATTACTGCCCTGGGCCTACATTGTATTATCCTTTCCCCACCTGGCTGCAGGTTTTATTATAATGGAGAATTAAGCTGCATTTATAGCACAAAAACAGGCCATTTGGCCCATCTTCTCTGAGCTAGCATTTACACTCCACATGAATCTCCTCCTATCTCTCTTCATCTCAACCATCTGCACATCGCACTTTCTCCTTCAGGTGTTTATCTAGCTTCTCCTTATTTGCACATTTGCTATCCTTCACTAAATAAAAACCAAAAGAACTGTGGATGCTCTAAATCAGGAACAGAAACAGAAGTTGCTGAAAAAGCTCAGCAGGTCTGGCAGCATCTGTGAAGGAGAAAAC
>NC_063332.1:174940574-174942600 GCF_021869965.1 Rhincodon typus
TTTGATGCCACAAACTCAATTGGCCAAAGGTCCTTTTCTGTACTGTATCATTCTAAGTAATGTGTGAAGTGCAGTCATTGATATAATGTGGGAAACATAGCAGTGAAATGGCACAGGGCAAGTTTGCACAGTGACAACGACCTGATGGTCTGTTTTTTGTGAAGTTAGTTGTGAGAGAAAGATTGGCCTGGACACTTACCCTTCTGTACACCCATGCGACCTTTAACACATGCCTAAGAGTACCTGTGTTTAATGGACAATCTGAGAGACAGACTCTCCAATAATACACACTTTCTGCCTCGGTTTACTGCTGAGGTTTCTGAAGTGGAACCTAATCCCATTCCTTTCTGACTCAGAAGTGAGTGTGCATCTCACTAGATCATGGTTAACAGTCATTAACCCACAGAATCTGCTTGTACAGCAAGGAACAGCTGCTGTTGTAATTGTACCCACATCCACCCCTTCCTCAGATAGTTCATTCCACATGCTGTGTAAAAAATTTGCCCCTCATGTATTTTTTAAATCTCTCTCCTCTCACCTTAAAAATATGCCCCCTAGTCTGAATCATCAGTTTGGTGCTTTATTCCTGAAAACAGTTTCAAGCCAATAGGAGCTTGTGAGGGGCACAGAACAGGGTAAAAAGGGATATAAAGCGTGAGCACAGTCTTAATGGGCCAAATGGCCTCCCCTGTGCTCTCTGATTCAAACTGACAGCACTAAAAGACATTAGTTGGCAATTCACCTTGCTGTTATTTGTAGTATTGTACTGTTTGCAAAATTTATCAGTGACTGCATGTTCTTATATATCCACAGTTACTGCACACTGCAAAGGAACTACTGGAATGTCAAGCACCTGGACATGTCTGAACAAGGTGATAGAGTTTCTGTAAATACTTTCTTACGGTGTGCAGAGAAACCCAAACGGGAGGGGAATAAAGTGACTAGAATTGGTGAGGATCAGTGAATCAACATGCATAAAGAGAATTGCCATTTCATGTCAAATGTCTTGAAAGAACAGTCACAGACTCATACAGCATGGAAACAGACCCTTCGGTCCAACCAGGCCATGCCGAACATAATCACAAACTAAACTAGTCCCACCTGCCTGCTCCTGGCCCATATCCCTCCAAACCTTTTTAATCATGTATCTACCTAAATCCATTTCTGAAGAAGGGTCTAGCCCCGAAACGTCAGCCTTCCTGCTCCTCTGATGCTGCTTGGCCTGCTGTGTTCATCCAGCTCTACACCTTGTTATCTCAGATTCTCCAGCATCTGCAGTTCCTACTATCTCTCAAACTCAAAACATTAACTCTGTTTTCTCTCTGCACAGATGCTGCCAATCCTGCTGAGTTTCTCCAGCAATTTCCGTGTTTACAATAGCAGGAGAAACCTGTACTGATTGGTTGGTGTTTGGTTCTTGATTGGCCAGGGCCATGCAGAGTTTCCATTTTTTGAGAATGGGCGAGTTTATTGTGAAAGCTCCCACAAGGTACAACGATGAGCGCACAACACGCCGACACGGCTGGGAACACGCCGACACGGCCGGGGGTACGCCGACAGGGGAACACACCGACATGGCTGGGAACACAGCCGGGAACACACCGACACGGTCAGGAACACGCCGACACAACCGGGAACACACCGACACGGCCTGGGACACACCGACACGGTCTGGAACACGCCGACATGGCCAGGAACACACCACCACGGCCGGGGACACACCGACACAGCCAGGAACACACTGACACGGTCAGGAACATGCCGGCATGGCTGGGAACACACCGACACAGCCGGGAACACACCGACACGGTCAGGAAAACGCCGACATGGTCAGTAACACACCGACACAGCTGGGAACACACCGACACGGTCAGGAACACACCGACATGGTCAGGAACAAGCCGACATGGCCAGGAACACACTGACACAGCCGGGAACACACCGACACGGTCAGGAACTCACCGACATGGTCAGGAACTCGCCGACATGGTCAGGAACACACCGACACGGCCGGAGACACACCAAC
>NC_063332.1:174942610-174942763 GCF_021869965.1 Rhincodon typus
TGACACGGCCGGGAACACACTGACACGGCCGGGAACACACCGACACGGCTGTGAACACACTGACATAGCCGGGAACACACCGACACAGCCGGGAACACGCCGACATGGCCGGGAACATGCCGACACAGCCGGGAACACACCGACACGGCCAGG
>NC_063332.1:174942773-174969739 GCF_021869965.1 Rhincodon typus
GGCCGGGAACATGCCGACACAGCCGGGAACACACCGACACGGCCAGGAACACGCCGACACGGCCGGGAACATGCCGACACAGCCGGGAACACACTCACACCCAACTCCTGGGAGTGTGTGGGCACACACACATACACACAGACACACACACACAGACACACACACACACACACACACACAGTCTCACACACAGACACACTCACACACACAGAAACACTCACTCACTCACACAGACACACACACGCTCACACAGACACATACACACACACACGCACACACACACACCACACACGCACATACATGCATGCACACAGACACACACACTCAGACACACACACACACACACTCAGACACACACACACACACTCACACACACACATTCACACGCACACTCACACAGACACATGCACACACAGATACACACACTCACACAGACATACTCACACAGACACAGACACACACGCACTCATACACTCACACAGATACATACACACAGACACACACACAGACACATACACACAGACACATACACACACACACACACACACACACACACACACACTCTCCCGGAACACACTCACACCCGTGAATATACACCGACACCTGACAACACACCCACATCCAGGAACACACACACTCTCCCTTGGTATAAATTGTTGTGATTGTGTGAAAGTTGGTATTCTTGCATTGTTCCTGGCAAGTGCAGTATGTAAAGTTTCAGAAATGCCTCTATTCCCAACAATTAGATGCCTAACTTTATGACCTTAAATGTGTAATATAAAATTCCCTGTCACTGCCACTGTTTTGTTTAACCTACAAGAGGTTTTGAGATTGTAATAAATATTCCAGCAGCCAGTGTTAAGCTGTGAATATCTTACCTATTTTGGATGGAAACAGTGTCTCATCATCGAGCTGGTCCTGTACCCAGGTCATCAGGTAATCAATGTATTTTGGTGCTGAGCATTTAATCGGTTTCTTTATATTTGTTCCATCTGCCCAGTGATATTCATACCTGAAATATTATGAGGAAAAACAGATTGGCATAACCATTGGTTACCAAGATTACTACTAGAATTTACAGCACAGAAAGAGGCCACTCAGCCCTGACTGGTCAATGCAGGTTTTTATGACCTACACAATCCTCCCTGCACTCTACTTCATCTGATTCCCTACTTTATAAAATTCATAAAGAGATGGAAATGATTGAGAAGTTAATGGACTCAATGCGATAACAAATGATCTATCGGTATTATGCATAACTTAGAGAGAGAAATGCATCTTTCATTTCTAATCTGTTAATTAAGGAAACTTCTATTTTGCGAGATATTGTCATCATTAGTCTGCTGAAATGATCAGAATTATCTCTGATTTTTGTTCTAACATCTATAAGTAGGTCTTGAATAACAACCATGATTCACATTTGATTTGTATCGTTCTCAGAATGCAGCACTTGCTGTCGTGTTGGCTTTGCAGGAAATTGACAGCCTGCTATCCAAACATCTGAACCAAGAAGGGGCAGGGAGTGGGCAAACTGACTGGTTTGCTGTTTGAGGATCCAGCGTATGATAGATGGGCTGAATGGCCTCCACCTGTGGGAGAACTCTTTAGACAAGATAGTGGTGTAGGTGATCCCACACTCCCCAGGATTACATTCTCAGTGGGAAGGCTGATGGTTGGCCAATCAAGGTCTTTAAGGGCTGGATTCCAGTGTAACTGTGGCCTGTTGCTCGGCAGCATGCAGGGTAGGTCACACTGTATGGTTTGCTTGTCAGCTCATGGTGGGAGAAAAGTATGATCCCTCAGTAAAAGGGTATTAGTGCTTGATCAAGGAAATGCACATCAGGAGACATCCCAATTCCCTTGCTTGTGAAACATCCTTCCCCCTGTACCCTCCTCCCTGTGTTTATCACCCCCTCCCCCCCAAAAACCCTCACTACCTCCACCCCCACAATTCCAATGACCCGAGACTCCCGTGCCTTTCCTTCTGACAGCAACTAGCACTCTTCCCGTTGCATTGCTGAGCACAAGAGCTGTTAACACCTGATTGACCAGTCACTCTTGCCAGGCAGGACCTCTGCGCCCATGGGGGCGGTACTGATTCCGGGTTAAGGGGCACTAATAGCCTCATCACTCTCTGATTGGAATGCCCTCTGATTCTGTGAGGCAGCTGCAGAACAAGAACTTCCAAACATCCTGGCTTCAAAAACTCCAACCTGGAGAAAGGAGCAAAGGTTAAAGAGGAGGTGCTTGGGCAGCCTCTGTCTGCAGATACACACAGAAAAGCAGACACACAGCATCACAGCATTTCACCCTGTCCATAAGGACCCTCACTAACTTTTATAGATACACCATAGAAAGCATTCTGTCACAGCTTGGTACAGCAACTGCTTTGTCCAGGACCGTAAGAAACTACAGAGAGTTTCTAACACAGCCCAGACCCTTATGCAAGCCCCAACCTCCTATCCACTGACTCTGTCTACACTTCTCGCTGTCTCGGAAAGGCAGCCAACATCATCAAAGACCCCTCCCACCTGGTTGTAATCTCTTCCAACCTCTTCCATCAGGCAGAAGGTACAAAAGCTTAAACACATGCACCAACAGGTTCAAGACCAGCTTCTTCCCTGCCGTTATTAGACTTCAAATTTCTAATCTAATTTTGATCTGGCTTCTTGTGCACCTTCTCTGCAGATGTAATTTTGTATTCCTCGCTCTGTTCTATCACCCTATGGTCTTTATATGGTCTGACCTGCCTGTGCTGCACACAAAACAAAGCATTTCACTGTTCCTAGGTACACATGACAATAATAAATCATATCAGCTGATAGAAACACCATTGTGCCTTAAAGACTCTTTCTGTCGTTTAAGGTCCAATTTATTGAGGACAGTTACCGCTGTGAGCTATAGATAACACAGTGTGGAGCTGGATGAACACAGCAGGCCAGGCAGCATCAGAGGAGCAGGAAAGTTGACATTTCGGGTCAGGACCCTTCTTCAGAAATGGGGAGGGGGAAGGGAGCTGGGAAATAAATAGAGAGAGGAGGATGGGGCTGGGGAAGGTAGGTGGGACAGTGCTGGGCGAGTGCAGGTAGGGATTGGTGGGGATTGGTCAGTGAGGTGGGAGGAGCGGATAGGTTGGGGAGAAGATGTACAGGTTGTGTCAGGTCAAGGAGGCAGGGATGAAAGGGAGGGTTGGTCATGGGATGAGGCTGTGAGTGGGGAGATTTTGAAACTGGTGACTACCAGGTTTAAGCCATTGGGTTGTAGGCTCCCAAGGCGGAATATGAGGTGCTGCTCCTCCAGTTTGCGGGTGGTGTTGTGGGGACACTGGAGTAGCCTTTCAGTTTGGTCTCATGACTGAAAAAGCAGAAGCAGAATATATTTATTTTGGTTTTGTCACAAGACAGACTTCACTGGTGATGCAGCAATCAGGAGGGAAAAGGCCATTGGGCCTGGTCACTGAGATCATTCCGAGAATTCTGAATGTGGACGCTCCAGTTTCTTTCTTAGTCCAATGTCACAGTTAATGCTGATCTTAAGAGAGTCTGCAACATGTATAACTGTATAAATTTATTAATTGTACAGTAGAAAGTCTGTGGATAAATGAGTTATTTTAATGTGCGTTCAAACAGTATCTGAAACAAGGTTTTACACAATCCTGGATTCTCACGTGACGGATGAACATCGAAACTGGGAGCAGTAGCAGGCTTTCAGCCCATCAAACCTACTGTGCCAGTCAATATGATTACAGCTGATCCTCTACCCCAGGGCCACATTACCACTCTCTCCCAATGCCTTTCGATTCCTTTAAAATTGGTAAGTGTATTTATCCCTTTGTTGAATGATGATCTCACTGGTGAATGTGCCATGTGTTTTGCCACACAGATGTTATGAACAGATGACAATAAAAAGCCTTCGACCTTTGTTCATTTATTAAAATCTTTAAGACGACGACTGTCCTGAATTAACTGGTGAACCTTCAAGATGATCTTCTCTACAAATGTCAATCGAAAAAAATTGGCATTTATGCAGCACCTTTCACAACCTCAGGAAGTCCCAAAACATCCCACAAACAATGAGGTACTTCTAAGGTATAGCCACTTTGTAATGTAGGAAATGCAGCAGTCAATTTTCACATAGCAAGATCCCACAAGGATAGCAACATGATCATTGCAATTCCTTGTACACCTCTCATTGAAAGTAGACAGGCAGGTGCAGTGAGCATTTAGGAAGGTATCAGTCTTCATTGCAAGAGGCTGAGAGTTTGGAAGAAGGGGTGTCTCACTGCAGTTATACAGGGCCTTGTGAGACCACTCCTCGAGTGCTGTGTGTAGTTTCGGTCTCCCTAACCAAGAGAGGTTATACTTGCCATAGAGGCAGTGCAGTGGAGAGTCTCTAAACAGGGATGGCAGGACAACCCAGAGGAGAGAGTGGTTAGATTGGACAGACATTCACTAGTGAGTTTAGAAGGAAATGAGGTGACCTGACTGAACATGTAAAGTTATAAGAGGGCTGGACAGACTAGACGCAGGGAGGATGTTCCCCTGGTGGGGGAGTCTAGGGACACAGTCTCAGGGTGCAGGGTAGACCACTTCGGACTGAGATCAGGAAAGATTTCTTCACTCAAAGTGTAGCAAACCATTCGAATTCTCTGCCACAAAAGGCGGTGGAGGACAACATAGAGATAGATGCATTTTTTTGGTTTTAAAAGCATCAAAGATTTTGGAGAAAAAGCAGGGTATGGCATTGGGGTGGATGATCAGCCAGGATCATATAAAATGGTGAAGCAGGCTCTCTGAGCTGAATGGCCAAATCCTGCCCCGAGTTTCTATGTTTCTGTCACAACTAGATGATCTGAAATCATCACAGAATTGTTAAACAGCAGAGGAAGGCCATTCAGCCCATATGTCTGTGCCAGCTCTCCAAGTGAACATCATCTCTCCCTTGAGCCCCTGCACATCTTTTCTTTCCGAATAACCACCTAACTACGGCTTGAAAACCGAATCTGCCTCCCCCCACATTCTCAGACAGTACATTCCAGACCCTAACCACTGCCTCCCCCCACAGTCCATCAGTACATTCCAGACCCTAATCACTGCCTCCCCCCACACTCTCAGACAGTACATTCCAGACCCTAACCACTGCCTCCCCCAACACTCTCAGACAGTACATCCCAGACCCTAACCACTGCCTCCTCCCACACTCTCAAACAGTACGTCCCAGATCCTAACCACTGCCTCTCCCCACACTCTCAGACAGTACATCCCAGACCCTAACCACTGCCTCCCCCAACACTCTCAGACAGTACATCCCAGACCCTAACCACTGCCTCCTCCCACACTCTCAGACAGTACATCCCAGATCCTAACCACTGCCTCCCCCCACACTCTCAGACAGTACAGCACAGACCCTAACCACTGCCTCCCCCCACACTCTCAGACAGTACATCCCAGATCCTAACCACTGCCTCCCCCCACACTCTCAGACAGTGCCCAGACCCTAACCACTGCCTCCCCTCACACTCTCAGACAGTACATTCCAGATCCTAACCACTGCCTCCCCCTACACTCTCAGACAGTACATCCCAGACCCTAACCACTGCCTCCCCCCACACTCTCAGACAGTGCCCAGACCCTAACCACTGCCTCCCCCAACACTCTCAGACAGTACATTCCAGACCCTAACCACTGCCTCCTGCACACTATTTGGATGGGATGGAGGGACTGGTTGGGAGCGGGGGGGATGCTGGGAGTGGAATTCCACCTCCACCTGACAAAAGGCCTCAGTGTAATTTCTTGCTTGTTCCTCTGCTGTATTGTCACCATCTCAGTGTTGCGTGCTCTGTCAGCCTGGACTTTGGGCTTCAGTCCTCACAAACATTGCGACACCCAGAAGCTGCCCAAGAGCGATGAGAGTGTCTGGATCAATGGGCTGGATCTTTGTTTATGCAGGGCAGAAAACTCTGGTGTGGAAGTCATAGAGTGATACAGCACAGAAACAGACACTTTGGTCCAACCAGTCCATGCCGAACATAATCCCAAACTAAACTAATCCCACCTGCCTGCTCCTGGCCCATATCCCTCCAAACCTTTCCTATTCATGTACTTATCCAAATGTCTTTTAACCATTGTAACTGTACCTGCATCCCTCTGGAAGTTCATTCCACACAACAACCGCTCTCTGCATAAACAACTTGCCCTTCATGTCTTTTTAAATCTTTCTCCTCTCACTTTAAAAAGTATGCCCTCTAGTCTTGAAATCCCCCAACCCTGGGGAAAAGACACCTGCTATTCACCTTATCCATGCCCCTCATGATTTTATAAATCTCTGTGAGGTCACCCCTCAACCTCCTACGCTCCAGGGAAAAAAAAATCGCAGCCTATCTGGCCTCTCCCAACAATCAAACCTTCCATTCCCAGCAATATCTTGGTAAATCTCTTCTGAGCCATCTCCAGCTTAATAATATCCTTCCTATAACAGGGTGACCAGGTCAAACAAAGGGGAGGTGATATAGTAGTGTAACACTCCAGGACAACAGGCTATTGCTCTGGGACACAGTTTCAAATCCCACTACAACAGCTGGTGAAACTTGCAGTCAATAACATTTGGAATCAACACAATGGAGACCGATGGTTACTATGCAACTGTTATTGTTAAAAACCCAGAGCACAGTGGGTTCTTGTTGGCTGGGTAGACACAAGGCCTAGATTGCTTACTTTTTAAGTACTGAGGTAGTGCTTCCCAAATATTTCCCTCACTGTGACCCCATTCTGACATTGGCAGTGAGAACATTGGGGCTGGTTGGTCAGGGTCAGGGTTGGTATCTGTCTGACTAGAGGAGGGGAATAAGCTGTAGGAAGGGAGGAGGGGGGAGCTGGGAGGGGCAGGAGATGGGAAGGGGTGCAAACTTTTTAATCTTCAGTATCTTTTCACCAGCTTTTTTGGAGCAGGTGGAGGTCTCAAAGATTGCTTGGTTACACCACACCAGAAAAAGAACAAGAGGTCTGAAAGGGAGCTCACGGCTGTTAACACTCACTCAGAATCCATGCTAACCATTGCTGCCTTCAGAGCTCACAAACCCACAACCCCAATGGACATCATGACCCTCAGTTTGGGAAACCCTGTACTGAGTATATCAGGGAACGTGGCGGTAGGATGGAAAACAGATTCGATGTAGAATTTAAATTCAATTAATAACATCTGGAGTTGAAAGTTATTCTGTGTAACGGTGATCCAATGGTGATTGTCATAAAAACACATCTGTTTCAATGCCCTTTAGGGAAGGAAATCTGCCATCCTTACCCAGCCTGGCTTACATGTGACTCCAGGTCCACAGCAAACAAAAGGGAAAAATGAGGAAAGTTTGGAAATGGATAGACTGGACCTCCACCTTGTTCTCAATGAGATAATGCCTTATTCATTTTTTTTCCCTTGAAATGTGGCAAACTCTTCACTATTCTCTGAAAGCTGGCTATGAGAGTAATTAGAGGTGAGCAAAAAATGCTGGCCTGACACCCCATGTGAGAATAAACACCCTAGGAAAGTGCAGAGTGGGTGTCAGGGCAGTTAGGAAAGCAGCAAAGCGGAAGACACTGGCATTGGCTGGGAGCAGTAACTACCCAATTGCGCCCAGAGGGTTTCGGGTGTGTGCTGGTGTGCGAGTGAGGTCAAGGCAGAAACGATGGGTGTGTGGGTGGTAGTTGACCTTTCCATGCTGAGAAAAAGCCTCTGCCTATCCGCTCTATCTATACCTCTCATAATTTTGTAGACGTCTATCAAGTTGCTGCTCAGCCTCTGTCTTTCCAGTGAAAACAATCCGAGTTTATCCAACCACTTCTCGTAACTAAAACCCTCCAGAACAGGCTCATTGGTTTCCTGATATACATCCACAACTCAGCGATGACTTGTTAATAAGAAGGTGCTTAATAGAGTCATAGAATCATAGCGATGCAAAACACGGAACCAGACCATGCTTTATGTCCATGCCGACCAGATTCCTAAATAAATCTAGTCCCATTTGCCAGCATTCGGCGCATATCCCTCTAAACCCTTCCCATTCATATACCCATCCAAACGCCTTTCAAATGTTGGGGTTGTCCAGCCCCCACCACTTCCTCTGGCAGCTCATTCCATAAACTTCTAAAATAACAGCAGCTAACCACAGGAGATGGGGGAGATACTAAACAAATATTTTGCATCAGTATTTACCATGGAGAAGGATATAGAAGATAGAGAACGTGGGGAAATATATAGCAACATCTTGAAAAATGTCCATATTGCAGAGGAGGAGGTGCTGAAAGTCTTAAAATGCATAAAGGTGGATCAGGTGTACCCTAGAACTCTGTGGGGAGCTAGGGAAGAGATTGCTGGGCCCCTTGCTGAGATATTTGTATCATCGATAGCCATAGGTGAGGCGCCGGAAGACTGGAGGTTGGTTAACATGGTGCCATTATTTAAGAAAGGTGGTAAGGAAAAGTCTGGGAACTACAGACCGGTGAGTCTGACATCGGTGGTGGAGAAGTTGTTGGAGGGAATCCTGAGGGACAGGATTTACATGTATTTGGAAAGGCAAAGACTCATTAGGGACAGTCACCATGGCTTTGTGCGTGGGAAATTGTGTCTCACTAACTGATTGAGTTTTTTGAAGAAGTAATGAAGAGGATTGATGAGGGCAGAGCGGCGGACGCGATTTATATGGATTTCAGTAGGGCATTCGACAAGGTTCCTCACGGTAGGCTGGTTAGCATGTGTAGGGGTGACCCATGCCTGTCGTACGAAGTGACTCGTACCTGCTCACACCGAAGTGGCCCATGTTTGAAAGACACAAAATGGCTGATGAAGACTGAACACAATGGGGCAGCCTGTTCTAACATTTAAAGTGAAACATAATTGTACCTTGAAACAGAGCTACCCAAGGTCGTACAAAGGCCTTGCAACCCAGCATCCAAGACAGTTTTGATAAGAGGATGCCTAAGAACAGACAAATGACTGTGGACTCATTAATGAAAGGATCTTGTTCCACTAAAGATATAGTATCAGGGGTGTAAATCTTAGCTTATGAACCCATCAGATCAACTCCTGAAACAGCTGCAAAAAAAAACTAAAGATATTTTGTAGTAATTAGTTTTTTTACCTACAGTATTAATAGCCTCCAGTTAAACAATTGTTCAGATAGTCATAGAAGTAGTTTTCAACATATAACTGGAATATAATACAAGCAGTAAGGGAAAAAGCATTTTAACCTAGAAGTGAGAGTTAATTAGCTTTAGGACACACTTTATCTTACATCCTGAACAAGATAGATTGGTCCAACTCATTAGCTACAAAATGCTAGCAGTAAAAGTAACTGTATAGCTTTACACTTTATAACTAAACTTAATAGGAATTAATCATTCAGAAATTAGTTTAAATTAGCTGTTTTTTAATATATATTTGGGATGGTGGGAAATGTAAAAGGAATGATTAGATTTGATAAAGGAGGCACACATAATCCCATGAATAACAGAATGCAAACAGCCCTTAGAGATAAGAAAGGTTAGGACAGACCAGAAGGAGTATGACTAAAAATTTTTGGAATGCAAATTAATAGGATGCATAGAAAGATCCCAAGGCCCAATGATTACACTGACTAGCGAATACCATGACATCATGAGAACCTGGGGCTGTCCCAAGGAATACCCATCATTGATTAGTGTCCCATAGGATTGGGGGTTGGGTTAAGGGGAAGGACAGTGACTACATTGTATTTGATTATTGTAACACAAAGTGTGTACAAATGCTGTACTTCTTTGTAAAATCTGAGTGTGTCACTGATCTCTCTCCCTGATTCTTTGGCCGTCTTCCTGCATCAACCAGTTTCTGCCTGAATAAATATATTCCACTGATCAGAATCCTGCCTGCCTCCTGAGTTTTTATCCCCGGGCGGAGGGTATACTCCTACAGTAAGGTTAGATCACGTGGAATACAGGGAGAACTAGCCACTTGGATACAGAATTGGCTCGAAGGTAGGAGACAGAGGGTGGTGGTGGAGGGTTACTTTTCAGACTCAAACCTGTGACCAGCGGTGTGCCACAAGGATCGGTGCTGGGTCCACTGTCGTTTGTCATTTATATAAATGATTTGGATGTGAACATAGCGGGTATGGTTAGTAAGTTTGCAGATGACACTAAAATTAGAGGTGTAGTGGACAGTGAAGAAAGTTACCTCAGAGTACAATGGGATCTTGATCAGATGGGCCAATGGGCCGAGGAATGGCAGATGGAGTTTAATTTAGATAAATGCGAGGTGCTGCATTTTGGAAAGGCAAATCAGGGCAGGACTTAATGGTAAGGTCCTGGGGAGTGTTGCTGAACAAAGAGATCTCGGATTGTAGGTTCATACTTCCTCGAAAGTGGAGTCACAGGTAGATAGGATAGTGAAGAAGGCGTTTGGTACACTTGTCTTTATTGGTCAGTGCGTTGAGTAGAGGAGTTGGGAGGTCATGTTGTGGCTGTACAGGACATTGGTTCTGTCTCTATTCATATACTGTATGAAATTCTGGTCTCCCTGCTATAGGAAGGATGTTGAGAAACCTGAAAGTGTTCAGAAAAGACTTACAAGGATGTTGCCAGAGTTGGAGGGTTTGGGCTATAGGGAGAGGCTGAATAGGGGGTGTTATTTTCCCTGGTGCATCGGAGGCTGAATGGTGACCTTATAGAGGTTTATAAAATCATGAGGGGCATGGATAGGGTAAATAAACAAGGTCTTTTCCCCAGGCTGGGGGAGTCCAAAACTAGAGGGCATAGGTTTAAGGTGAGAGGGGAAAGATTTAAAAGGGACCTAAGGGGCAACTTTTTCACACAGAGGATGGTGCGTGTATGGAATGAGCTGCCAGAGGAAGTGGTGGAGGCTGGTACAATTACAACATTAAAAAGGCATCTGGATAGAGGTATGACTAAGTAGGGTTTAGAGATATATGGGCCAAATGCTGGCAAGTGGGACTAGATCAATTTAGGATATCTGGTCAGCGCCGACAAGTTGGACCGAAGGGTCTGTTTCCATGCTGTATGTCTCTATGATTCTATGACTCTACAGCTCTTCCCGTTTGATCGAGTCAGTGTGAGAGTAATATGTACTTCAGAACTGGTCACACTGAACTGCTCCAGCATTTGGAGTGTTGCTAGGTGCTTTATAAATGTAAAGTATTCCTCTCAGAACACTGAGATATGACGAGAAAGTACAGATGCGTTTCTGACCAGCTTCAAATCAATCACCTCTGTTTCATCTTATACAAACATACTCCAACAAAAGTCTCTCAATGTCACACTTTGCATCGTTCCTTTTGCAGCAAGCTGGGAAATCGACCCTCACAAATAATGGAAGATTGAACAAGAAAGTGGATTAAAAGACAAAGGGTTTAAACCTGGTACTTACTTGGGACCAGCAGACATAACAGGGCAACTGTTCTCGGTACAGTAATCAGTTATTGTTCCATACAGCAGGTTAATCTGATTGAAGAAGTCCACAGCTAATATTGGGAATGAAACAATAACAAAATATTTTTGTGAATCACCGTGTTAAAATGCAGCAGTGTTACATGTTTTACTGTCACCAAAGCATAAGCATGATCTTGATGGAAAGTTAACAGCCTAAAAGGTTAACTTTCCTTCACTCCCCAGATGCTACCAGTCCTGCGGAGTATTTCCAGCATTTTCATATTTAGTTGTTGGAATCTTGCTAGTATAGAAGAACGTCATTCAGCCCATCGGACCAGTCCCAGCTCTCTGAAGGAGCTATCCAGCTAGTCCCACTCACCCGGCATTGTCCCTGTTGTCCTGCTAAAACTTCCTCCTCCAGGAATGATCATTTTGAAAGTTATTGTTGAATCTGCTTGCACTGCCCTTGCAGCTTCAGGTCACACCTTAGACTCTGGTCCAGCTCTTCCTTATTTGTTTAAAAAAAACCTCTGACAGCAGCATGGTCCCCCAGGAACCCAGGCCAACATACATCCCTCAACCCAAACGGGCAACTACCTGTCATTGTAGTGTTAATTGTGGGATCTTGCTGTGCGCATTTTGGTACCAGGTTTGCTGACATTCAAAAGTAACTGATTGATTGAGAAAGATCTTCAGGACATAAAAGCTGGTGTGAGTCATTCCTCGTCCCCTCGCAGTCCAACATAGGACATCCATGTCAATATCATCAACTACCCTCAGGAGCTGGTGGGTGAGGTGTGTTCATTCTGACCTTGGCCAAGTCCTCATTGCCACTCCCCATGGAGGAAAGGTCATCCTCCTGGGGGACATTAATGCCAGGTTGGCTGTGACTCAACTAGATCAAAGTTCAAAGTGATGATTGTGCCACTTGATCTGTATTGGGGTGGGGGGGAGGAGGTCAGGTCACCGACTCTTCAGACAGTGATGAAATCCACATCACACCAAGACACCAGAACACCCAGAGGCCTGACAGGAAGAACATCCAAGCCCAGCCTAAACCAGCCCAAAGAAGTAATAGAATTCCAGGATCATCTCAAAGCCAATCCAGGAAATTCTGAAATATCCAACTCAATTTTACAGTCATACAGCACGGAAACAGACCCTTAGGCCCAACTCATCCATGCTGACCAGGTTTCCCAAACTGTACTAGTTACATTTGCCTGCACTTAGCCCGTATCCCTCTAAACCTTTTATATCCATGTACCTGTCCAGATGCCTTTTAAATGTTGTAATTGTACCAGCCTCCACCACTTCCTCTGGCAGCTCATTCCATACACGCACCACCTTCTGTGTGAAAAAGTTACCCATCAGGTCCCTTTTATACCTTTCCCCTCTCACCTTAAACCTATGCCCTCCATCTTTGGACTCCCCTACCCTGGGGAAATGACCTTGGCTATTCAGCTTACCTATGCCCCTCATGATTTTATAAAATTTTAATAGAGGTCACTTCCAGCTTCAACTGCTCCAGGGAACAAAGTCCCAGCCTATCCAGCCTCTCCTTATAACTCAAACCCTTCAGCCTCAGTAACATCCTTGTAACTCCTTTCTGCATCCTTTCCAGGTTAATAATATCTTTCCAAAAGCAGGGCAACCAGAATTGTACACACTGTTCCAAAAGTGGCCTCATCAATGTCTTGTACAGCCATAACATGACATTCCCAACTCCTATACTCAATGCTCTGATCAATGAAGGCAAGCGTACCAAACACCTTCTTCACCATCCTGTCTACCTGTGAAGCCACTTTCAAGGATCTATGCACCTGCACCCCTAGGTCTCTTTGTTTGACAACATTTCCCAGGGCTCCAACATTAACATGAAAGTCCTGCCCTGGTTTGCCTTACTAAAATGCAACACCTCACATTCATCGAAATAAATCTCCATCTATCACTCTTTGGCCCATTGGCCCAGCTGGTCAAGATCTCTTTGTATTCTTAGATAACCTTCTTCACTCTCCACTACACCTCCAATTTTGGTGTCATCTACACACTTACTAACCATGTCTCCTATATTCTCATCCAAATCATTTATATAAATGACAAACAGCAGTGGAACCTAATACTGATCCTTGCAGCACACCACTGGTAACAGGCCTCCAGTCTGAACAACAACTGTCCACCACCACCCTCCGTCTTCTACCTTCAAGCCAATTTTGTATTCAATTGGCTATCTCCCCCGGATACCATGTGATCTAACCTTACTAACCAGTCAACTGTGTTAAACCTTGTTGAAGGCCTTGCTAAAGGCCCTGCAGACAACATCTACCACTCTGCCTTCATCTATCTTCTTGGTCACATCCTCAAAAAACTCAATCAAATTTGTGAGATATGAATTTACACAAACAAATTCTGAACAGTAGCATCAGACAAAGTTGGTTGAACTGAAATCATAGAATCCTACAGTGCAGAAGAGCCCTTTGGCCCAGCGCGAATGCACCGACGAGAAACTACTCTAAACCTACGATAGTCCCACTTGACTAATGTCAATGTTAAAAATCTGGTATAACTCTTCATCAGAACGAATTGAAAGATCTCCAGGTCTTGTTCGCAACATTTCTTTTGGACTTTTCTGATAATGCAGACCATCAGAGGTCCCTCTGGAAGGTCTGAAACCACACAGTGTCTCTGGGAGGGCTTTCTTAGTAGGCAATTCAGGAGGATGTGGATGTTCCCTGGTAGAGACAAGACGATAATCTCTACCACACGATTTATCTCCCTTCTTGAAAATTGTTACAAATTCCTGAAGTCAGGGGAGTTCTTCCTTTCCAAATTCCACACCGAATCTGGATGTGAGCAGAGGTGAGATACATGACAGACATTAACATCATGACTGCATTCAACCAAATGTGGTATCAAGGAGCCTGAGCAAAACTGGAATCAACCAGGGGAAAGCTCTCTGCTGGTTGGAGTCATACCTGACACATAGGAAGATGGTTGTGGTTACTGGAAGTCAGTCATCTCAGCTCCAGGACATCTCTGCAGGAGTTCCTCAGGGTGGTGTCCTTAGCTCAACCATCTTCAGCTGCTTCATCAATGACCTTCCCTCCATCATAAGGTCAGAAGTAGGAATGCTCGCCGATGATTGCACAATGTTCAGCACCATTCGCGACTCCTCAGATACTGAAGCAGTCCATGTTCAAATGCAACAAGATCTGGACAATATCCAGGCTTGGGCTGACAAGTGGCAAATGACATTCACGCCACACAAATGCCAGGCAGTGACCGTCACCAATAAGAGACAATCTAATCACTGCCCGTTAACATTCAATGGTGTTACCATTACTGAATCCCCCACTATTAACATCCTGGGTGTTACCATTGACCGGACTTGCCACGTAAACATAAGCAGTGAAAGGAATTTTGCCCATTTGTCCTCAGTCTATAGCTAGGCCACAAAAAGCCTGCACATACATCTTGGCAGTTAGCGTATTGTTGGAGCGGTATCTCCTGGTACCACTTGTCTTTTCTCTTTTGGACTTGTCTTTGGGCATGAGCCTCGGGCTGTTGTAATGTTGCTATCTTGACTCGGGACCTTGTGTTGGTCTGCACAGCGATGTTCTTTTATTTCAGGTGTTCACCTATCTCAGCATCGTCTCTGTCAAACCCACCTTAGTGACGGCAATGCTCAAAGCCGAAAGAACTGCGGATGCTGTAAATCAGGAACAAAAACAGAAGTTGCTGGAAAAGCTCAGCAGATCTGGCAGCAGAAAAAAAACAGAGTTAACGTTTCGGGTCCGGTGACCCTTCCTCAGAACTGGCTCAAAGCCAACAGTCTGGACACAGGAGTTTAGGGTTGTTTTCTTTGGAGCAGAGGAGGTTGAGACGGAACTGATTAAGGTGTATATGATTATGAGGGGCATGGACAGGACAGATTGAAAACAGTTGTTCCCCTTAGTTGAAGGATTTAATAACAAGGCCATCATTTTAAGGTGACGGGCAGGAGGTTTAGAGGGGGATTCATGGAAAATCTTTTTCACCCAGAGAGTGTTGGGAATCTGAGATGCACTTCTGGGAGTGTAATTGAGGCAGGAAACCTTTCACGAGCTTTAAAAAACACTTGGATGAGCACCTGAAATCTCATAACATTCAAGGCTATGGGCCCAATGCAGGCGAGTGGGACTCGCGTACAAGGTGGTGTATTTTTGACAGTGTCGACTCGATGGGCTGAAGGGCCTCTTCTGCACCGTGTGGTTCTATTATTTTAGATAAAAATTAATCCCCAAATGTGACTGAAATGAACTCACTTCCTCAAGCACTTACTATTGACAGCGATCCATTCATTCAAATCTTCACCAGCTGGTAACATTACAGCCAGGCGGAGATTACCACTGCCCAGAGTGGTCTCTGCATGTTTCAACAGCTCATACTGATGCGAACCTTCTGGAATGTGCTTCCTCGGTTTGAAAGTCTTAGATGAACGGTTTCCACTGTAAAGCACAGAATGGACAAGATTAACTTGACGTAGACTTGTCCTTAAATAGATTGCACTGAAAGAAACAAATTCCGTTCAACCCTGGAAGTGATTTAGAACAAAGAACAATACAGCACAGGTACAGGCCCTTCAGCCCACCAAGCTTGTGCTGATTCCTATTCCTTAATTAGACTCCCTACGCATTGCCCATATGCGGTTTCTGTCCCTCTGTTTGCCTCCTGTTTGTGTGTCTAACAAGATACACCTTAAATGTTGCTAATGTTCCTGCTTCCACCACCTCCACTAACAGTGCGTTTCCCCACACTTCACCTCTAAACTTTCCCCCTTCTCACCTTGTACCTGTGCCCTCTTGTAGTTGACCTTTCCACCCTGGGAAAAAGCCTCTGACTATCCACCCTATCTATGCCTCTCATAATTTTGTAGACCTCTATCATGTTACCACTCAGCCTCAGTCTTTCCAGTGAAAACAATCTCAGTTTATCCAACCTCTCTTCATAACTAAAACCCTCCAGACTAGGCAACATCCTGGTAAACCTTCTCTGCACCCTCTCCAGAGCATCCACATCCTTCTGGCAATGTGGCGACCAGAACTGCATGCAATGTTCAAGATTTACAAGAAGGGTTCCAGGAATGAGGAACTTCTGTGATGAAGGTAGATTGGAAGAGTTGGGACTGTTCACCTTGGAGAGAAGGGAACTCAGAGGAGAACCAACAGAAGGCTTTAAAACCATGCGGAGTGTAGACAGACTGGGAGAAACCATTTCCAATTGTCACAGGACAAAATGAGAGGGCATAGTTGAAAGTGATGTGCAAAAGAAGCTGGAGGGATGAGAGTAAAAACCTTTGTCACCCAGAAGTAGTTAGGGTCTGGAATGCACTGGCGGCAGGTTCCATCGAGGCATTCAAGAGGGACATTGTATGATTATTTAAATAGAAACATCGTGCAAGGGTTACAGTGAAACGGTAGGTGATTGGCACAAAGAGAGCTGGTTCAGATGTGATGGGCCAAATGGCCTCCTGCACAGCAACAATTCTGTCATTCTGCGATCGTTATCTCCATTTCTTTTTGCCTGCTCACAATACTCCAGACCCCAATGAGTAGCCAGCCCTCAGTCTGCCTAACGCCATTCCTGCCCTATTCCCCTTCACCCTGCCTGCAGGATGGTTGGTAGTTGGAAGGGAAGGGAGGAATTTTAGAATCACAGAATCCCTATGGTGTGGAAACAGGCCCTTTAGCCCAACAAGTCCACACTGACCCTCAGAGCATCCCACTCGGACCCATCCCTGACACTATGGGCAATTTTCCATGGCCAATCCACCTAGCCTGCACATCTTTGGACTGTGGGAGGAAACCCACGCAGACACAGGGAGAATGTGCAAACTCCACACAGACAGACACCCAAGGCTGGAATCGAACCCGGGCCCCTGGCGCTGTGAGGCAGCAGTGCTAACCACTGAGCCACCATGCCACCCATTTCATGTCAACCATCAACACCAACACGGGCCAGTTGGACCGAATGGCCTTTCTCCGCACTGTAATTTCAAAACGATGCTGTGCTCGAGACACATGCTGACACATTAGTTAAATAACTTGAGATTGACTTGTGTACTATTTTTGACAGAGTCTACACAATTCTTACTGATCACATCAGCATCTACAGAACCACACGCCTAGAAAGATATAAATGGCAGCAAACACAATGTGGTGCTCTGGAATCATGGTGGAAATAGTAATATTCAAAACATAGAAATGTAGGAAACAGGAGCAGGAGGAGGCCATTCAGCCCTTCAAGCCTGCTCCCCCTTCAGTATGATCATGGCTGATCACCCAACTCAATTCCTTGTTCCTGCTTTCTCCCCATCTCCTTCAATCCCTTTAGCCCTAAGAACTACATAAACTCAAAGTACCCCCGGCCACCATGATGGGATTAGAATCCAGAGCACAGAACATTGCCTAGAGTCTGGATTACTAGGTCCAACACCGATACCATGTGCTAGTACCTTCCCATGGAGGAGGAGAAGCTGGGATACATCCCTGGAGAGAGAGTATTTGCAAGCAAACAGGGAAAGTGCAGGGCATGTGGGAAGAATTGGCCACAGTTGCTGTTTTGGATGATCCTAATGTGACTGTTCTATTTACTCAGCACCTCAATTAGACAGCAGGATGGAAGCAACTCCTTAACCTCAGACTGGGGTGAAATTAAATTACCCTGTGCTATAATCCAACAAAGACTTTCTTGTGATGTTAATGCCTTATAATAGACCTCATTGTCTAAACAAGAGTTCAGTACAAACCTGTCTCAGACTGTTGTGCCTTCCAAAGGTCTCCTCATCCACGGAGTCATATCTCTGTCATCTGGATCATCCAGTGACGATCCCAGGTATAGACGGACAATCAACACCAATCATAGGTACACCAATGAGTAGATACCTGCACCCAAGACTCTGGACTATATTACAACAAGTTACAACAGTAACAGATGTCATTTTCAATTCAACCAGATCAGACTCCCTAAACCCAGGAACTACAGCTCCCTATTGGAGTGAGGATGGTGTATGGGAGAGTGTTAGGATTAAAAGATATTGTTGCCATGGTCTCACTAGAGAGAGAGAGAGAGAACTAGTGGTAGTTTAACTTGAGGGTCATTACACCTCAGAGGAAGGGACAAGGTCAAGAAGGTAAAATGTGGATGGTGACCTGAGCTGGGATAGGAATTGAACCCATACTGTTGGTCTCACTCTACATCACAAACCAGCTGTCCAGCCAACTGAGCTAACCAAATTAGGCTCAGATAATTGAGATTAAATGCATGGAAGATGAAAGCCATTGACTTCAGTCCCTAGCCCACCCTGTTCCCTAAGCCACAGCCTTCGTCGGTCTGCCAGCCAACATCAGAGATTAACCCAAACCATTCTCGATGTTGAGTCTGATCTTGAGGTGACATTTCCATGCCGTTCCCAAAACCTCCTACTTCCACATTCCGTAACGTGGCCTGTCACCCCTCGGCTCAGCTGAAGCCCTTATCCATATCTCTGATACCGCACAGCTTGACATTCCCACTCCATAAACATGAATTCCTCGAAAATTCTCCTGCCTGTATCCTAAAGCTCACCACATCCAATTCACCCATCACCCCATTTCACTAGGACATCAACGTTTCAGCTATTCTCCAAGGCACAGGGCTGAATGGGAATCCATGTATTAGCCTTATTTTGCTTATGTATAACTGAATCAAGTTTTCTTTCAAACTCAGTATAGAGTTTAGCTCAAACAGAGCTCATGGACAGGAAACAGTGAGTGGTGGTAAAGGGTTCCTTTTCAGGTTAGTGACCCATGACCAGTGGGATTCCACAGGGATTAGTGCTAAGAACAAACTGTTTACAATATATATTGATGACTTGGAGGAAGGAAATGAATGTTCTGCAGCTAAATTTGCAGATGACACTAAAATTGGCAGTAATGCAGGTTGTGAGGGATACAAACAGTTAACAGAGAGATATTGATAGGTTAAGTAATGGGCAAAATATTGGTAAATGGTGTATAATGTGGGCAAGTGTGAAATTGTTCATTTTGGAGGGGAGAACAAAAGAACAGAGCATTATTTAAATGGAGAAAAACTGCAGGAAGCTGCAACACAAACAGACTTGGGGTAAGTTGTATGTGAACTACAGAAAGCTAGCACACAGGCAGCAGGGTAATAAGGAAGGATAATGGAATGTCGGCTCTTATTTTAAGGGGATTGGAGTTTAAGAGTTGGGCAGTCTTACTGCAACTGTACAAGCTGCTGGTGAGACCAGATCTGGAGTACGGTGAGCAGTTTTGGTCTCCTTATTTAAGGAAAGATATCTTTCCATTGGAGGCAGTTCAGAAAAGTTCATGAGGATGTTCCCTGGTATGGAGAGATCTTCTTATGAGCCAAGATTATACAGGTTGGGACTCTGCTCACTGGAGTTTAGAAAAATGAGAGGTGACCTCATTGAAACATATCAAATTCTTAACGGGCTTGACAGGGTAAATGCTGAGAGATGTCTCCCCTCATGGGAGAGTCTAGGACCAGAGGGCACAGTCTCAGAATGAAGGGGCATCTATTTAAGACTGAGATGAGGAGGAATTTCTTCTCTCAAGAGTTTGAGAGAGTTTTTGGAACACCTTGCCACCTTTATCAGAACCACACAGTAATGAGGAAAAGGTGGTATGTATTGACTGAGGGTGGGGGGAGGTGAGTAAAGGAATGAGCGTTAGGTGGAGACAGAGTCTAGAGGGAGAGAAAGACAGTTAGGCAGATAGAGGCACGGATAATGGTTGCGCCAAGGGAAAGAAAAGTGGATATTGGGGACCATAAGTGGGTGAAAGTAGGTTGGCTGTGCCGAAAGCTGCCCATGTGATCACAGGGCCTGTGGTGGGGTCGTGGGTGAAGGACATGGAAGAAGGTGTTCAGATTCTGGAATTATTGAACTCGATATTGAGTCCCAAAGGCTGCAGGGTCCCCAAGTGGAAAATGAGATGTTGTTCTTCCAGTTTACATTGAGCTTCACTGGAACACTGCAGCAAGCCAGAGACAAAGATGTTGGCCAGGGAACAGAGTGGTGTGTTAAAGTGAGCAGGCAACTGGAAGCTCTGGATCATTTTCTGCAAATGTAGATGTTCTGTGAAGTGGTTGCTGGAGGCTGGGGTTTGGTGGTTCAATGGGATTGTATGTGTGGAGTTAAGATAGGAGCAGCAGAGTTCCAGATGATCACTGCATAAACTCCCCAACCTCAGGACATCTCAAAAATAGCTTACTGCCAATGAAACACTTTCAAAGCATGTGGTCCCTGCTATGATGGAGATAAACAGCAGCGGACAACATGTGCACAGCATGATTCTCAAGCAGCAATATAATCACAATTTGATAGTCGGTTTTAGTGAGGATCGTTCAGGGAAAAACTAGTGGGGGTTTCAAAGCAGAGCTGGGGGATCCTGTCTGTTAATTTGATTGGGGTGACTTCACAAACGGGAAATCACGCCTGACAAATTTGTTGCAGTTCTTTGTGGAGGTAACAAGCAGGAGAATTAAAGGGACAGCCGTGGATGTGATACATTTTTAACTTTCAGAAGGTGTTTGATAAATTGCCATACATGAAGGTGCCACTCAATGAGAGCCCTGGGTTTGGGGAGTAGTAGCTTAGCAATACATGGCCAGGTTAGGTGACTGAGCATAAACTCGGCAGATGGAATTTTTAAAAAATTCATCCACAGGATGAGGGCATCTCTGGTTAGGTCAGTATTTATTGCCCAGAGGGCAGTTAAGAGTCAATGACATTGCTGTGGGTCTGGAGCCACATATAGGCCAGACCAGGTAAGGATGGCAGTTTCCTTCCCTCAAAGACATCAGTGAACCAGATGGGTTTTTCCAACAATCAACAATGGATTCATGTCATCATTTCCAGATTCTTTATTAAATTCAAATTTCACCATCTAACCACAGTGGGATTTGAACCAAGGCTCCCAGGATAGTAGCTGAATTTCTGAATTAATAGTCCAGTGATAATACCACTAGGCCCTTGCCTCCCCAAGGGAGAAATATGGAGAAATGTGAGTTTATGCAATTTTACAGGAAGACTACAGGAGTTGAATACGATTTGAATGGGGAAAGACTGCAGAAAGCTACAGAACAGAGGGATTTGGGAATCTTCATCCATGAATCACAAAAATCTAGCGCCCAAGTTCAGCAGGTAATAGGGAAGGAAAATGGACTGTTGGTCTCTATTTCAAAGGAAATGGAGTATAAAAGTTTCGCTGAAACTATACAAGGTACTAGTCAGACCTCAGCTGGAACACTGTGAATAGTTTCTGGGCCCCTTATCAGAGGACAGATAGACTGACGTTGGAGACAGTCCACAGAAGGTTCATAGGTTGATCCTGGGTAAGAAGGAGGGGTTGAGTAGGTTGGGTCGGTATACATTGGAGTTTAGAACAATGAGAGGGAACCTTGTTGAAGCATTTAGGATTCTTAAGGGGTTTGCCAGGGTAGAAGTGGAGAGGTTGTTTCCCCTTGGGGGGAAGAGTGTGGGACCAGAGGATATGATCTCAGAATAAAGGATTACAAACTTAAGACAGAGATGAGGAGGAATTACTTCTCTAAGAGGGTTTGAATCTGTGGAATTCTTTACCACAGAGGGCTGTTTTTGCTGGGTCACTAAGTATATTCAAGGCTGAGAGAGACAGGTTTTTAATCAGGAAAGGAATGAAGGGTTATAGGGAAAAGGCAGAATGATCAGATTAGCCATGATCCCACTGCATTGCAGAGCAGACTCGATGGGCTAAATGGCCTACATCTGCTTCTACACGGTGTGGTCTTACAGGGTCTGAAGTAAAAGTTGGAAGCTGTGGTAGGGCAGGACTCTGTCTGTACGGCACTGGGACCGTCAAAGGAACTTGTAGGATTGAGAAGCAGGAGTCAGTCAGTCTGCCATTGAACCCACTCTGTCACTCTGTCCAATCATGGCTTATGTTTTACCTGAGCTCCCCCTTCACACAGTATCTCCTGTCCCTTAATTCCCCACAATCTGGTGCCCTCTGTCAATCCAGTGATGTTCTGTTTCTGCATGTAGATTCCTTTTAAATAAAAGGAAATAAAAAGTTGTCTTTGGCACCAATGTAAATTACTTCAGTGGAGAGCTGCAGAAACCCTCAATGATAAATAATAGAACATTCTGGATGTCAAACAGCTGGAGATACATGATATTCTGGCTTAGTGATAGCTAACTCCGAGTGTGAGCATTTAGGGGGAGCCCTGTTTAATAGACAAGTATCTATCTATAGATTAAAAGCTTTGCATAAATCAGTCACATCTTATAAACGTCAGGTTCACCTTCCCCCACACTCCTCCTCTGACCTGCCAGAGAGATACAATGGGAGATGGTACGTCTCAGCGATAGGCCAATACACTGCACTATTTAAAGTGAAGCCGTGATACTTCCAAACGTTCAAGTCAATATTTCTGCCTCTCCACTAACACAACTAAACTAGTAAGACTTAAGTAAATCGGTCATTTGCTGTTTACAGAATCTTGGTGTGCGCATCTTGGGTGATATATTTTACCAAAATGAATTGAACATCAAAGGTGGTTCATTGTTTTAAAACACTTTGGGACCAGTTATTTCACAGTCTTCTTTAATCAATCAATAACTCATTTTAGAATTCATGTTAATGCAGCTCTCCCATTTATAACATTCTTCCTGCTAATACAATCATAGAGATATACAGCCTGGAAACAGATCCTTCAGTCCAACTTGTCCATGCTGATCAGATATCCCAAAATAACAGCAGCACCCAGCCCTGCCGGGTCTTCACCATCCCCCCAGACCTCCCCCTCACTGAGGACAAATGGTCAATCCTCAGTAAAGGGCTCACCTTTGTCCCCCTCCACCCAAACATCAACGAATACTGCTCACATTTGGACGTTGAACAGTTTTTCCGCTGCCTCCGCCTCCGCACTTACTTCTTCAACCGTGAACCTAACCCTCCCTCTACTGACCCCTTCTCCAGCCTCCAACACATCCTCTCCTCCTGGACACCACCCCAAGGCCTCCTACCCTCCCTCGACCTAGTCATCTCCAACTGCTGTCGAGACATCGATTGCCTCAACTTCTCCGCCCCTCTCACCCACTCCAACCTCTCCTCCGCAGAACGTGCAGCCCTCCGCTCCAATCCCAACCTCACCATAAAACCCGCGGACAAGGGAGGCGCAGTTGTAGTATGGCGCACTGACCTCTACATCGCCGAGGCCAGACGCTAACTCTCTGACACCACCTCCTACCGCCCCCTTGATCATGACCCCACCCCTGAGCACCAAACCATCATCTCCCAAACCATCCACAACCTCATCACCTCAGGTGACCTCCCACCCACAGCCTCCAACCTCATCGTTTCCCAACCCCGCACCGCCTGCTTCTATCTCCTTCCCAAAATCTGAATGCCCTGGTCGACCCATTGTCTCTGCCTGCTCCTTCCCCACCGAACTTATCTCCACTTATCTCAACTCCACTTTCTCCCCCTTGGTCCAGGAACTCCCCACCTACGTCCGTGACACTACCCACGCCCTCCACCTCCTCCAAAACTTCTAATTCCCTGGTCCCCTAACCTCATCTTTACCATGGACGTCCAGTCCCTATACACTTGCATTCCACATGCAGATGGCCTAAAGGCCCTCCGCTTCTTCCTGTCCCGCAGACCCGACCAGTCCCCCTCCACTGACACCCTCATCCGCTTAGCCGAACTCGTCCTCACCCTTAACAACTTCTTTTTCAATTCCTCCCACTTCCTACAGACAACAGGAGTGGCCATGGGTACCCGCATGGGCCCAAGCTATGCCTGCCTCTTTGTAGGTTACGTGGCCAATCTGTTACAGGCCAATCTGATACAGGGCAGTCTGTTACAGGCCAAACTGATTCAGGCCAATCTGTTACAGGCCAGTCTGTTACAGGCCAATCTGAAACAGGCCAATCTGTTAAAGGCCAGTCTGTTACAGGCCAATCTGTTACAGGCCAATCTGTTACAGGCTAATCAATTACACGCCAATCTATTAGTGGCCAATCTGATAGAAATATAACAGTTTCTGGATGGAGGGGAGAGTCTGACCCTCTGATGGATGGATCCCACAGTTGAGTCGCTTTTGTACTCACAATAAGAAGCTCATGGTTTCATTCAGGCTCCCGTAATCTGGGGGACAAGCTATGGAAGACAGACTGATGGTGAGCTCCCAGGGGTACAGACTTGACCAGCTGCACTCACTGGCACCAAGTAAACTCCCCCTATAGTTGCTCCTACTCCAGACTCCTGTCACTCCCAGTGCAGGTTCCAGCTGCTGCTGGTCCCGACTCCTGCCAGCTCTGATTTCTCTGCTGCTCCTGTTGTAGGTTTCTGTTCCTGCTCCTGCAGCTGCTCAGTCTGCTTGTTTCAAGGGGCCCCGAGCACTCGCGAGATTGTAGCTCCAGCCGCCTCCTTTACCAGCTCCAGTCAAATTGCTGCTTACAGCATGTTCCCAGTGAGTCTCCACAGCACCAACTATATACAAAACCACATCTCAGCACAGGCAAAGAAACAGCACTCTTACTGCGAACTGTAAACCTGTTTACTCCTCACTCTGATACCTGTTGCTTTGATTGCAGCCTAAATATTGTTTTCTGATCCATCTTTTGTCTTCTAATTTCTTTGGTCAACTTGTATTAATGAAATGGGAATTGGTGGTTACTATTGGATTAACATGAACATCTGATCATGCCTAATGAGGAAAAGGAGTTGCACTTTGTAAAACCTTTAATTATAACCTCAGGAATTTTTAAAAGCATTTCATAACCATCACAATTTTCACTCACATGGAATGAAATGAATGTTTCACCACCACAGTCTTTTTGGAAAGGGGAAGTTGCCTCCAGAATATACAGAAAAGTAGATTTTAAGCTAAGTTGTGTGTGTCATCTGTGGCTATGACTCAGGGCTCTAAGTCAGAGGGTTGTGTGTTGTAATCTTTCGAGGACAAAACCCCAGGCATACCCTCCCCATGCTGGAACTAGGGGAGTGCTGTACTGTTGGAAGCGCTCTCTTTTGAAATACAAAGGTCCTGCCTGTCCTCTCACATGGACATTAAGGATCTCAGGACCCTGTTTTGATGATGAGCAGAAAGGTTCTCCTGGTGTCCTGGCCAATATTTATCTAAGAATCAATATCATAAAAAAGATGTTTTGATCTTTATCACATTACTGCTTGTGGCAGCTTGCTGTGCCCACATTCAATGCTGTCTTCCCTATAATGTCCACATTTCAAACAAACTTCATTGACTGTAAACAGTTTTGCAACATCCTGAGGTGCTATATATATTTCGGGATTATACAATCCAGATTTCAGACTCCAGTTCCATAATGCTACCCACCACCCTAGACATTCACTCCCTCCTCCACCTAACTCAGTTGCAACAGTGTGTACCATTGAGAAGATGTTCCTCAATAACTCACTAAAGATCCTCAGACAGCACTTTCAAACCCATGACCACGACATGAACAGCAGATACATGGGAACACCACCCCATGCAAGTTCCACTCCAAGCCACTCACCCTCCTGACTTGGAAATATATCACCGTTCCTTCAGTGTCGCTGGATCAAAATCCTGCAATTTCCTCCCTAAAGGCATTGTGGGTCAACCTACAGCAAGTGGACTACAGAGGTTTGAGAAGACAGCTCACTACCACCTTCTCAAGGGCAACTAGGGACAGGCAATAAATGCTGACCCAGACAGTGACACCCACATCCCATAAATGAATACACAAAACTTTGTGATGCAACTTTGCATCTCAAAAATGTTAGTTAGGACAAAGCCTATATAATAATGACTTTAATATTTATTCATGCTTTTTGTACAGCCTTTCAGAGGAAGATTGTTAAAATCTGCATTGTCTAGCACTCACTGTTGCATGCAATGGCATTTCAAATGTCCACCTATTTCTTAAATGCCTTGAGAGTTTCCTGCCTCTACCACCCTCTTAGACAGTGGCTTCTAGACACCCATGACCATCTGAATGAAAATAAAGTCCTCAAATCCCCTCTAAACCTCCTGCTCCTTAACTTGTATCTGTGCTCTTGGTCATTGACCCCTCTACAGAGAGGAAAAAGTTCCTCCCTATCTCGCCTATCTCTGTCCCCCAGAATTCTGTCCACTTTAATCAGACTCCCCCTCAGCTTTCTCTGCTCTGAGGAGAATAACTCCAGCCTCTCTAGCCTCTTTGCATAGTTGAATCGCTCCATCCTGGGCAACATTCCGGTGAATCTCCTCTGCACCCCCTCCAGTGCAACCACATCCTTCCTATAGTGTGGATGCACACAGTGCTCCAGCTGTGACCTAACTAGTGTTATATAGAGCTCCATCATAACCTCCCTGGTTTTATATTCAGTGTTTTGACTAATAAAGGTGTGTCCCACATGTTTTCTTAACCACTTGTCCTGCTACCTTTAAGGATCCATGCACATGCACAGTAAACACTCAGCCTCCTGTGCTATGGGTGGCGCTGTATGTGGAGTTTAATGAGCA
>NC_063332.1:174969749-175052647 GCF_021869965.1 Rhincodon typus
AATGAGCAGCCTCCTGTGCTATGGGTGGCGCTGTGTGTGGAGTTTAAAGAGCAGCCTCCTGTGCTATGGGTGGCGCTGTGTGTGGAGGTCCCACATCCGATACCCGGCCCTCAGTGAGTGTGAGGAGCGGCTGCTGGCGGTACCGGCTCTGGAGAGCGATTCGGTCCGGGCTCTGATCCGGTCTCCATGGCCGTCAGCTCTAGGTTTGGTGTCTTCCTGAATCTGCGCGCCCTGTCCCGGGCTTACAGCCTGTTGGTGGCCGGAGGCCGGAGTCCCTGCTTCCCGTCGGTGCCAGTGAAGGAGCCGCAGGCCCGGAGTAGGGCCTCGGCCTCGGGTACAGTCAGGGCCGGGCTCCATCCCCGCTACTCACATCAGGTGGGAAAAGGGAATTAAAACCAAAGTACACTCTAACAAATCCAGATATCCATGGAAACACCTTTTAAATCCATATAAACATCTTTGAAATCAAAAGTATAAATATATTTATAAAATACTGTTAAAAATTTTAATTTTTATAGAAATTATAAATTTCTTATAGAAAATTATAATTCTATAGAATTATAGAAAATATAAATTCATTATGTAAATGTCCCATTTAAGGAAAAATTAAGTTACTAAAATAGTTGAATGAAGTATTTCATATGTGTAAACATTGGAATTAATATTATATTTAATGTGTGATTATTTAAGTATCAGAAATCACTATTAAGTATAACAGCGTCTGTTATATGTATGACTACAACCTGTATATATAGAGCATTTAATTGCCCTTTGGTTGATTGCTGCAGATGATTACATAACATGCTGCACCAGGGTTAGGACAGATAGTCACAAAACTTGGTCAAAGAGGTCTGTTTTAAGGATTTTATTTTAAAGGATGAGAATGCAGGGATTTAGGGAGGGAATTTCAGAACTAGGACCCAAGCAGCTGAAGGTGCAGCTGTCAACAGTGGAGTGACTAGAATGAGAGATAGTCACTGGAGACTAGACTTATGTTGGATGCTGAGAGGATGTTTCCCCTAATGAGAGAGACGTGACCTAGGGGATACAGCTTAAAACTATATTGAGAAATATTTCTTAGGCTGCATTAAAGCTGGGGTGGTTGATTCTTTGACTAACGTGTAAGTCAAAGGGTAACAGGTAGGCAGGAAGATGGAGTTGAGGTTACAGTCAAATCAGTCATGAATTAATTGGCAAGCAGGCTTCATGGACTGAATAGCCTACTCCTGATTTGTTGTGGTACAAATCTTGAGGTTTGTTTACCTGGAGACTGGGAGGGATGAGGCCATGGTGAGATTTCAAAACAATGATGAAAATTTTAAAATATAGATGTAGCCAGACTGGGAACTAATGCAGCTAGCACAAAAGTAACGTTTTAGTCCAGAGTGTATTTATTCATGTTCCTGTTGAACACTGGCTAATTATAATGGATGCAGATAATTCTCTCTCTGCATTTGGCAAATTGGTCCCAGAATTGACTGAGCAGCAGAAAGCAGTGGGTAACGGTCAGGGGGTGTTTTTGTGATTGGAAGCCTGTGTCCAGTGCTGTTCTACAGGGATTGGTGTTGGGGCCCTTGCTGTTGTGATATTTATACACCATTTTGATTTGAATGTGGGAGGGTTGTTCTGTAAATTCACAGATGATACAAATATTGCTGTGGTGCTAAATAGTGAGGAGGATAGTTTTAAATTACAGGAGGATATAGACAGGCTGGTTGGTGGCAAATGGAATTTAATCCAGATAATTGAGAGGTGATGCACTTGGGCAGGAAAACAAGGCAAGGGAATACATGATGATTAGCAGGACTCTGGGAAGCACTGAAAATCAGAGGGGACTATGTGTATACATCCACTGGTCCCTTAAGGTAACAAGACAGGTACATTAACATTTTGAAAAAAGCACGTGGGATACTTGTCTTTATCAGCTGAGGCAGAGAGTTGAAAAGCAGGAGGGTTATACTGGAACTGTATAAAACATTGGCTGGGCCACAGGTAGAGAGTTGTGTATAGTTCTGGAATTCACATCATAGAAAGGATGTGATTACACTGGAGAGGGTGCAGAGGAGATTACCAGGATTGCCTGGTTGGAGAGTTTTAGTTATGAATGTCAGTTTAGGATATCTGTTTGGCATGGACGAATTGGACCGAAGGGTCTGTTTCTATAACTGTATGACTCTATAAGAGAATTTGGACAGCCTAGGATTGTTCTCCTTACAAGATTGAGGGGGGACATGATTGAGATGTATGAAATTATGAGGGGCATTGGCAGAAGGAACTTCCTTTGGTGGAAGGGTGAATCACCAGGAGGATAGATTTAAGGGAAGGGACAGGAGGTTTAGAGGCAATGTGAGGAAAAATATTTTTAATGAGATGATGGGGAAACTGTCTGTAAGGGTGGGAGAGGCAGAAACCCTCATCACATTTAAGAAGTATTTAGATGTGCACTTGTGGTCCCAGAGCTATGGGCCAAGTGCTAGGAAATGGGATTTAAATAGTCAGGTGGTTATTTCTGACTGGCGCTTACACAGTGGGCTGAAGGGCCGTTTCCATGCAGTAGATTTCTATGACTCTACAACCTTGTCTAATCCTGTTAGAATTTTTTGTCTTGTTGCAAAGACCATTCGCAAATCTTTCCCTCTGCACACCACTGACAAGCTAAGTATTTATATTTAATTTAGTCTAAACTGAAGGGATGACGAAGAAAAAGGGGAGTTGACATACATCAAGCTTCAGCTGAGCTCATTTGTGGCTGGAGGTTAGGTCAGCCTGTTTGGAGGCTATGTCTCTATTTCTCTGCCACTATCATTCTGATCCAGTAATCAACTTCACCCTGGCAGCCTCCACCATGGCTGCTCAGAGCTACTTCCTTTATATTGCCTACTTCCACCTCTATCTTACCACTGCTGTGAAACATTTACTCAAATTCTCAAGACTACCCAACTGTCCAGTCTCCTGCCATCTGACTTTGCTAATCTTCAAATTATGCAAATATCTGCTTTCAGTATCTTGTTTTGAGTTGAAGTCCAGGTCCTGGCCATCACCGTCATCCTCAGTGATGGTCTCTGATTGCTTCATAACTTCAGTATTGAATTTAAACCACCCCCACCCACCGCAAAAAAAAACGCAATTCCTCTGGGTTCTTACTCCCACCTCATCACCTGGCTTTTTAATCATCATTTTCCAATGAATGTTTTTCCAAAGGGTGCACTTATTCCTCACCAAGCAGTCAATAAGGGTCTAGGCCCGAAACATCAGCCTTCCTGCTCCTATGATGCTGCTTGGCCTGCTGTGTTCATCCAGCTCTGCACCTTGTTGTCCCATGGTAAACTAAACACTGTTTTATTTGCATTAATTGGACATGTTTTTGTAGAATTCAGTCACTGAAAATACGTCTTGTTATTCAAAAATGGACAAGGTTTTGATAAAATATGGACCAGCTTGCAGTTATTGTGTAATGGAAATCTGTGACTAGTTGATGGCCAGATATACACTGAAAAAGAATCATCGTGGACTCAAAATGTTAACTGTGTTTCTGTCTCCACAGATGCTGCTGGGTTTCTCCAGCATCTTCTGTTTTTATTTCAGATTTCCAGCAATGGCGGTATGATTGTGTTTCCATATCAGGCGTTGCCTGTATGCTGGCAGTTTGCTGTGCTGATCACAGCCAGTCACCTTACTTTATTCCTTGTTCTTTTTTTTCCCCCAATTTAACACAGGAGACGTTTCAACCTGTGCAAGAGGAAGTCTATCCCCCACTCCCTGATTATGTGCCAGCTGCAGTAGACATGGGGACCAATGTGTTTGTAGTGAGGGCTCGGGGACTGCCATGGTCCTGCTCTGCAGAAGATGTGCTGAGTTTTTTCTCAGGTAAGGTATTTACTACAATCTAGATGCCCCTTGAGACTGGTAGTAGTGTGACAGCTGCTTTATAAGAGTTGTTTTTTTCAAATCTGTTGTGGAGTCCAATTTGTACTGCGATGTTTTTGTTGAAGAGTTGTGAGAGTACCTCTGTGCTTGCTGGTTTCTGGTCCAACAATGGTAACATTTTCATTTTCATTCTCAGACTCAAATGCCTTCATAGCCTTGCCTTCCCTATTTCTGGAACCACTCGGCCTCAGAACTGACCTTCCCTTTTAAGTTAATAAAAACAAAAAGTGCTGGACACTCGGGTCTGGCAGTTTCTATGGAGAGAGCAGCAGCTAATGTTTCAAGTCCAAGAGTCCAATATATCTATATCCTATATTTTGGTCTCCCTCCCCGCTCAGTGTCCGCCCTTTTCTTGCATTTTGTGTTCATTGAGAGCTGCCCTATATTCTGTTATTTACACATAGATGTGCCTTCTCTGCAACCATTAACACTCCCTATTCCTTTGGTTCTGTGATACCTGTGATTTCTGTTCTCCCTCAACCTCATAAGCCTCCCCGTTCCACTCACTGCTCCCCATCTTTTACCATCGTACCAAACCTATCCAACCCCGTTCAGTTCTGAAGAAGGGTCATCTCAGACTTGAAGCATAACATTAAGAAGAATATTGCTGCGAAAACATTACAAATCTGTAATACGATGTTTGAGGATGACCTGCAGGCATGTTCTTTGTAATGTACATCATGAGGGTGATTTTCCTAATCTTTACCCCTATGGTGCGCCAGTTTCCAGGGTTCAAAGACAAGGATGAGCATTTTAAAATTAGTGTTGCTGGATGCAGAAGCTATAATAGATCAATAAATGGAGTGATGGGACTTGGTGCAAGTTCGGGTAAAGGTGGCAGAGTCTTGAATGAGCTGAGATTTCAGGAACGTGCAAGGTTGACAAGGTGAATGTTGGTATAGTTGAGCCTAGAGGTTTCAGATTTGAGTTTCACCAGTAGATGAGCTGAAGCAGGGACAGAGTCATGCTGGAAGTAGATGGTTTTAAGAGGGAGGGAATAATGAAGTGGCAAGTTGTGTTGCGGGTCAGATATTGATACTGAGATTGTAATCAAGTTCAGCATCAGACAGTGACTAGGGAGAGTGATAGACTCGGTGGCAGTTTGTAGCAAGAATTGAAGCCAGTGAGCTTGGTAAGAGATCAACAGTCACGATTGTTTACGGAGAACTCTAGTAAATCCATATCCTGTCACTTGGCTCTTTCACAGTCTTCTGGTCATCTTTGTTAGTTTACAAATGATGTGCTAGTCATATGAAAGATGAAGCAGCTCAGTTCGGCTCAATAGAGTAATTCCATTTTGAGCTGACAGCCAGAAAGTTTCTTGGCCAGAATATTGTAAAGTCTGTGATGTATTGTATTGCTTCTAATTTATTTCTGTTTGCGCCAAGTCAGTAAAAATGAGCAAAATGTGTACTTGATGCACCAGCTGGCACAGAACATTGTCGGAGGTGAATCTACGAGTTAGTGCAGCATAGTGCAGAATTGTGTAGATGCAATGATTCGAGAATATACAACACACACTGGCTGACTGGTGTGCGCTAATGTCTATGCTCCATGCAAGCCTCTGCCGTCCTTCATCTAATTCTATAAATGTAATCTTCAAAAGAACAGTCAAGTTACCCCCAATTGGTCAACAATATGCATACACGTATTGGGTTGCAAATGTTAAATCAGTTTGGTCTGCTGGCGGCCCCGTGTCTCTGGGTGTGAGCTCATGTTTTTCTTGTCTGTGTATCTGTTTGTTTCTCTGGATTAGATTGTGGCATTGTGGATGGTGTTAAAGGTGTGCACTTCCTGTGCAGCAGAGGTGGCAAGCCAAGTGGAGAAGCAATTATTGAACTCCAATCTGCAGAAGATGTGAAAAAAGCTCTTGAAAAGCACAGGAAATACTTGGGACAACGTTACATTGAAGGTATATTATTACTGAACTCCAGAATCCTGGATTACATAATCCTCAAGGTTAAGGAACCTGTCCTTCTCACTTTGCAAGCGCTATCTATTTAATCCATCCTGCTCCTAAACATCTACAGATTTCTTCTTTATAATTTTTTTTCTTTTAAATTATGTTTATTTCCCCATGGCAATGCCTTAACCAATCAGCATCCTGTTCTCGTGCAGAACATCGTTCCTCCCTTTCAAATTTTGCATTCTTGTATCTGTCATGATGAGGGCAAGACAAAAGGTTTCGACAGCATGACTCACTTTCTCAGGAATACTCAAGTTCCATACTGCTCAGCGACTGTTCCTCCTTCACTGATGTTTATCTGTTGGCCTTTTGAAAGTTGTTGTTGAATCAGTTACGGCTGCCTTTTCAGTACATTCGAGATCATAGCTTGCTGTGTAAAAATAATTATTCTCATCTCGACCTCTGGTTCTTTTACCTTAAACTGTGTCGCCTTGTCTGTGGCAATGATCTATTGTATTCTCATTTTCTTAGAGTTGCTTGTGTCCGAGCCAAGTACAATCGAAGGTTCTTGTTACAGTGAGCTGCCATAGTGTTATTCCATATGTCGGCACTGCGCCGAGTCTTTGCCATTTGCTGTGATGGTCCCGGGAGACTGAGTGCTGTTCTATTGTGCTCCATCTCCCTGGGGAAAGAGAGGCAGAAGTTGGGTCAATATCCTGAAGGCTCTGACAATTGCTGACTTTTTATAAATTGTTACTAGCTATTGTGCAGAAAATTCTGTCCCATATACATATCCTGAAGACTCTGTCTTGTGACACTGTCACGGTCAGTGGAAACCATGTGCAAAAATAGATTCTGCAAGTTTAATGTTTAGCAACATTTGCAATTGAAATAAAATCCTTAGTCTTAATAGCTGATATAATCTTCAGATTTTGCAGGCTTGGATCAAATTACCTTGAGATGCAATTTAAAAATAAATTTTTGTATTACAGTGCCTCAGAAACCAACCCTTGTCGATTTATAGTGGAATAGATGGCGATAAAGGCCAGCAGTGGCTAGCTGGCCTGAGTGGCTTAATTTTATTGTGTTGATTTTTATTTTTAATGGCTCCAAATGGAATCAGCAAAAGAGACTTTGCTTTGCATTGAAGTCTGCTCAGCAATGAACAACTGAGTGTATATAATTAACGTTTTGAGTCCAATCTGAATCATCTTGTTTTGAAGAAGAATCATTGAATTCGAAACGTTAACTTTATATCTTTCACCACAGATACTGCGAGGCCTGCTTTCTGTCTTTATTTCAGATCTCCAGCATCCACAGCAGTTTACTTTTGCAAACACACATGGTGTTTAAAATATGAACAGAAAATGCTAGAAATGTGCAGCAGGCAAAGCAAATCTGCAGAGACGTATCTGTAGATGCTGCCTGATTTGCTGAGGATTTTTGTTTATATTTCAAGTTTCCAACATCAGTATTTTGCTTTTTACATGATACACAGACAGTTGTGGTTCTTTAATGAACAGAATGAACTACTTGGCTCCAGCCCGCATTTAGATATAGTTAATCATTAGCTGTGTTAAGATGGTGATGTAGCACCGTTGACTTTATATCATTACCCAATGCCCGTACAGTAATGCCCTTTCATGGCTACTAATAGAATGCTATTAAAGCTGATAAGGTAGACATTGTCGGGAAAGACTGAACAAGCTTGAGCTCTGTTCTCTGGCTGAATTGATGCAAGTTATGAAGGGTTTAGATAAGATGGTTACGTAGCAAAGATTGTCAGTGAGTCTAGAATTAGAGGCCATTATTATGAGAGTTGTTAACATATCTACTCGGTAAACAAAGAGAAACCTATTTTTCCCGGGGACTGGTGACATTGTGAATCTTGCTACCACGGGGAGAGGTTGAGGTGAATATAATTTTTGTTATGTTAAGGATGGGTTGGATGAATACCTGATGAAGAAAAGCATAGAAACACGTGCTGATCGGCTGAGATGTATAAAGTTGGGAGATGAGACTTGTATAAACTTGGTGCATAAAAGCACCAGCATGGACCATTTCGGTCAATTTTTTAAATTCACTTATAGGATGTGGGCATTGCTGGCTGGGCCCAGTATTTGTTGCCCATCGAGAAGGTGGTTAGCTGCTTTCTTGAACTGCTGCAGTCCATCTAGTTAAGGTTGACCCACAATGCCCTTATGGAGGGAATTCCAGGATTTTGACCCAGCAACAGTGAAGGAACAGCGATATATTTCCAAGTCAGGATGGTGAGTGACTTGGAGGGGAACTTGAAGGTGGTGGTGTTCCCATGTATCTGCTGTCCTCGTCCTTCTAGAGGCCAGTGGCTTGGAAGGTGCTGTCTAAGAATGTTTGCTGAGTGGTCTGTTTGTGTTGTAAGTTCTTTGCAGTATTTCAGTGAGAATTTCAATTCTAAACCCTCAACGTGCCACAAAATGTCTGAACAGGAGTAGAGCACTGTGGCGATAGTATTTCGTCTGAAGTTGGGAATTAATACAGAAACATTTTTTTTTGTAAGTTCTTTTGTTTATTTCTATAACATTCAGGTTTTGTTACTGTTTCATCACTCCACCATAGGATGGATGTGCCTTCAGCTTCCGGGGTACTGAAGCTCTGGAATTCCCTTCCTAAACTACTCCGCCTCTGACTCCTCCTCCTTAACCAAGGTTTTGTCATCAGTCCTAATACCTCCTTATCTGGCTTAGTGTCAGACTCTGTCTAATTTATACCCCTGTGAAATGTCTTGAGCTTTTTACTGTTAAAGATGTTATATAAAAACGAGTTGTTGTCTAACACACACGAGCATTTTTTTCATTGCCCTAAGCTCCTCCTGAGTTCCTTATCTTGGCTGGACAGGAGGCACTGAACAGATTATCTCTATTGCTCTCTGTGTCATCAAGCAGAATCCAAAAAGCACCTTACGTATTTTTGGGATGAAATGCGGAAAATAAAACTCAAAAGGGAGAAATATTGAATTAAATCATAAGGTGTACAGATAGGAGTGAAGTATGTTTTTCTGAAGTGTAATTCCCACTAAAAGAAGTTAACTAATCAAACTTTTGTCTCACCTGCCATAGTGTTTGAACTAAGCAACAATGATGTGAGCGTCCTATTGAAACGGCTCCACTCCAGTGAAAAGGAATTGACTGACGGACGCGTTGTGCGTCTGAGGGGCCTGCCATTTAGTTGTACTGTAGAGGACATCACTCAGTTCTTCGCTGGTTTGTTGACTTTTTTTTACAGCATCTTGTTTGTTCTTGCCCTGTAGCTGTCTTTTTAATATGATAAATACGCTTTGGTGCTATTCAGTTCATCCTAGTACTCTTTCCCCAAGGTTCTGTGACTTATTTTTTTAAATATTTACCAAAGTCCCCTTTTAAAAAGTTACTATTGAATCTGTTTCCACTGATCTTTAATTCATTGCATTCCAGATCAAAACTACTGTTGTTGGCTGATTCTGTTTTGAGAGAATTATTTTAATTGCTGCACCTCAGTCTTTGTGAAGTTCTGTGATTCAGGATCTTCTGCCCATTTATTCGGACATATTAGTTACTTAAATATGTATTTGTTTGAAGTAAAAATGTGTTTCTAAGTTTTCATGTCTCGTACTCATTGTGTTGGAAATCTCTTCCGTCTCTTCTCTGAAATGAAAGAGAAAGAGGGTGTAAACATGTGGAATAGTAGACTAAAGGGGAGTTCTTTTTAACTAACTGATCAAGAGGAATGCTGCAATTTTGTTCTATTTTATTAAATCAAGCCAAGTTGATTGTTTTAATCATCTCATCATGAATGTGAGCTCTCATCTTGTTAACTTGGCTTGAAATAAAACCACTGAATAATTTGTATCAAGCCTCACCTTACCACGTGCAGCATGCTAGACCGTTTGTGCTGTGACTGAGCTTGAACCAAGCCATTGGGAATTGAAGACAGTGCTTTACTCTGTATTGAAATCTTAATATGCACAATTTGAGATTGGTTGATGGTAGTGCTTGTTAGATGAGACTACAAAGGCAAGGTGGCTAAATCTGCCGATGATGCCGAAAGGAATGTATGTTGGTCTTGTTTGTTGGCGGGGGGGGGGGGGGGGGGGGGGGGGGGGGGGGGGAAGAGTGAAGGCTGAGTTGATTGAAGTACGTGAGATCCTGACTAGTCTTGACAAGGTGGATGTCGATAGGATATTTCCACTTATAGGTCAGCCCTGATCCAGGGGACATGATTAACTCCATCAGAAGGAGAAATGTTTGCTCTGAGGATTAAGCAATGTTGGAGCTTATTGCTTTGGAAGGTGGTAGAGATGGAGTCATTGAATATTTTTAAGGCCGAGGTAGATACATAAGAACATAAGACCTAGGAGCAGAAGTAGGCCGTCTGGCCCTTCGAGCCTGCTCCGCGATTCAATAAGATCATGGCTGATCTTTTCGTGGACTCGGATCCACTTACCGACATTCTCACCGTAACCCTTAATTCCTTTATTGTTCAAAAAAAATCTACCTTTTCTTTAAAAACGTTTACTGAAGTAGCGTCAACTACTTCACTGGGCAAGGAATTCCATAGATTAACAACCCTCTGGGTGAAGGAATTCCTTCTGAATTCAGTCCTAAATCTGCTCCCTCTAATCTTGAGGCTATGCCCTCTTGTCCTAGCTTCACCTGCCAGCGGAAACATCCTCTCTACTTCTATCTTTTCTATTCCCTTCATAATTTTATATGTTTCTATAAGATCCCCCCTCAATCTTCTGAATTCCAATGAATATAATCCCAATCTACTCAGTCTCTCCTCACAAGCCAACCCCCTCAACTCCGGAATCAATCTAGTGAACCTCCTTTGCACCCCCTCCAGTGCCAATACATCCTTTCTCAAGTAAGGAGACCAAAACTGCACACAGTACTCCAGGTGTGGCCTCACCAGCACCTTGTACAGCTGCAACATAACCTCTCTGCTTTTAATCTCAATCCCTTTAGCAATGAAGGACAAAATTCCATTTGCCTTCCTAATTACTTGTTGTACCTGCAGACCTACCTTCTGTAATTCATACGCAAGGACACCCAGGTCCCTCTGCATAGCAGCATGCTGCAACTTTTTACCATTCAAGTAATAACCCTTTTTACTATTACTCCTACCAAAATGTATGACTTCACATTTATTTATATTGTATTCCATCTGCCAGACCTTTGCCCACTCACTCAATGTATCTATGTTCCTCTGCAAAGTTTCACAGTCCTCTGCACACTTTGCTCTGCCACTCATCTTAGTGTCATCTGCAAACTTTGACACCCTACACATGGTCCCCAACTCCAAATCATCTATATAAATTGTAAATAATTGCGGTCCCAACACCGATCCCTGAGGCACACCACTAGTCACTGACTGCCAGCTAGAATATCACTCATTTATCCCCACTCTTTGCTTCCTGTTAGTCAACCAATCCTCTATCCATGCTAATACTTTACCCTTAATGCCATGCATCCTTGTCTTGTGCAGTAGCCTCTTGTGCGGCACCTTGTCGAAGGCCTTTTGGAAATCTAGGTACACCACATCCACTGGGTTCCCATTGTCCACCTCGCTCGTAATGTCTTCATAGAATTCCAAAAGATTTGTCAAGCATGACCTGCCCTTCATGAACCCATGCTGCGTCTGCCCAACGGGACAATTTCTATCAAGATGCCTTGCTATTTCCTCCTTGATAATAGACTCAAGCATCTTCCCCACTACAGAGGTTAAGCTAACCGGTCTATAATTCCCCATCTTTTGTCTACTTCCCTTTTTAAATAGTGGCGTCACATTTGCTGTTTTCCAATCTGCTGGGACTGCCCCAGAGTCCAGCGAATTTTGGAAAATTACCGCCAGTGCACCTGCTATTTCTCCCGCCATCTCTTTTAGTACCCTGGGATGCATTCCATCAGGGCCAGGAGACTTATCAATAGTTCGCTCCATTAGCTTGTCCAACACTACTTCTTCCATAATTATGATTGTTTCCAGGTCCTCACCTACCTTCGTCTCTTTGTCAATTACTGGCATGTTATTAGTGTCCTCCACTGTGAAGACTGATACAAAATACCTGTTCAATGCCTCGGCCATTTCATCATATCCCATAACTAAATTCCCCTTCTCATCCTCTAAAGGGCCAACGTTTACTTTAGCCACTCTTTTTCATTTTATATATTTATAGAAACTTTTGCTATCTGTCTTTATATTCTGTGCTAGTTTTTTCTCATGTTCTATCTTACTTTTCTTTATAGCTCTTTTTGTGGCTTTCTGTTGACCTTTAAAGTTTTCCCAGTCTTCTAGTTTCATGCTGTTTTTGGCCACTTTGTATGCCTTCTCTTTCAATTTGATAGCCTCCCTTATTTCTTTAGACACCCATGGCAGATTATCCCTTTTCTTACAGTCCTTCCTTTTCATTGGAATATACTTTTGCTGAGCACTTTGAAAAATTGCTTTGAAAGTCCTCCACTGCTCGTCAACTGTCCCACCATAAAATCTTTGTTTCCAGTCTATTTTAGCCAAGTCCCCCCTCATTCTATTGTAGTTCCCCTTGTTCAAGTACAGGACCCTGGTATTGGATTTTATCTTCACACTCTCCATCTGTATTCTAAATTCAACCATACTGTGATCACTCCTTCCAAGAGGATCCCTAACTATGAGGTCATTAATTATTCCTGTCTCATTACACAAGACCAGATCTAGGATAGCTTGCTCCCTCGTCGGTTCCATTACATACTGTTCAAGAAAACTATCACGGATATGCTCAACGAACTCCTCCTCGAGGCTACCCTGACCGAGCTGGTTCGACCAATCTACATATAGATTAAAATCCCCCATGATAATTGCTGTACCATTTTTACAGGCATTAGTTATTTCTTTGTTTATTGCCCGCCCCAATGTGATGTTATTATTTGGTGACCTATAGACTACGCCTATCAGTGACTTTTTCCTCTTAGAATTTCTAATTTCCACCCAAATGGATTCAACCTCATTCTCCATAGAACCTATATCATCTCAGCACCGCCCTGATGGCGTCCTTGAATATCAGAGCTACACCACCTCCCTTACCTTCCTGTCTGTCCTTCCGAATAGTCTGGTACCCTTGGATATTTAACTCCCAGTCGTGACCATCCTGTAACCATGTCTCCGTAATGGCTACCAAATCATATTCATTCGCGATGATTTGTGCCGTTAACTCATCAACCTTGTTACGAATGCTACGAGCATTCAGGTAAAGTGCCTTTATGCTAGCTTTCTTACCCTCATGATTTCCAACATCTTATATAATATCTCCTGAGTTATCCTTCCTTTTTGCTTCTTTCGTAGTCTGCCTTGAACTTAAACCCTCCTGCACACATGCTAACCTGCTGCTTACCTTTTTATTTACCATCATACTCCCCGTCGTTTTCCCTTTCCCTTCCCCCCAACTCACTAGTTTAAAGTCCTAGTGACCACCCTATTTATCCTTTTCGCAAGAACACTGGTTCCAGATCGGTTCAGGTGGAGACCGTCCCATTGGTACAGATCTCTCTGGTTCCAAAACTGATGCCAATGCCCCATGAAATGCAACCCCTCTTTCCCACACCACTCCCTTAGCCACGTATTTACTTCCCTAATTTTCTTATTCCCTAAGCCAATTTGCACGTGGCTCGTGCAGTAATCCGGAGATTATGACCCTCGAGGACCTGTTCCTTAATTTCGTTCCTAGTGCTTGATAATCCCCAAACAGGTCCTCCATCCTAGCCTTGCCTATGTTGTTAGTCCCAACGTGGACCACAACAACTGGATCCTCCCCCTCCCGCTCCAATATCCTTTCAAGCCGGTCAGAGATGTCCTACACCCTGGCACCGGGCAGGCAACACACTATGCGGGACTCCCGAACCGGCTTGCAAAGGATACTATCTATCCCCCTAACTATAGAATCCCCTATAACTACCACTTGCCTTTTTGCTCCCCCCTCTTGAATGGCCTTTTGCACCATGGTGCCGTGGTGAGCTGGCTCATCCTCCCTGCAGTCCTTTTCCTCATCCACACAGGGAGCAAGTATCTCGTACCTGTTGGATAAGGTCAAAAGCCGAGGCTCCTCCACTCCTGAACTCAGGATCCCCCTACCTGCCTCACTTGCAGTCACACCCTGTTGTCCCTGATCACTAACTGAATTTGAATTACTTAATCTACCAGGTGTGACTGCCTCCTGAAACAAAGCGTCCAGGTAACTCTTACCCCTCCCGGTTGTGCCGCAGTGTTTGAAGCTCAGATTCCAGATCTTCAACTCTGAGCCGGAGTTCTTCCAGCAACCAACACTTGCTGCAGATGTGGTCATTGCCGTTCACAATGGGATCAGCCAGCTCCCACATCATACAGCTACAGCACATCACCTGACCAGCCATCTCTACTTAGTTAATTACTTTATTACTTTATATCAATTTATGAGTTAAATACTTTCTAATACTTCTCTGCTATGGTCCTTTCAAATAACCAATTAATAGATAAATAAAAAAAGAAAGTAAATTTTTAACCAATTACACAATACAGAAGAAATAGAAAAAGTATAAAAGCCTTACCTTACCAACACACCACAGAGTCCTTTTTTTGGTTAGATTCTTGTTAAACCAGGCAGTCAAGGCTTATGGCGGGTAGATGAGGACATTGATTTGTACATGTTTCAAATTCACCCATGAAATTATTGAATGGTGGAGTAGGCTCAAGGGGCCAAATTATCTGCTTCTGCATTTATTCTATATGTTTGTTTGTGTTCCTTTGTTGTGTCATGTGGAATTTTAAAGAAAATTCTGTGTTTTTATGCTGTTCGAAAGGTTGGTGTGCACTTGATGGGCTGAATGGCTTGCTTCCACATTGTAGGGATTTTGTGATTATATTATAAAGTAGGGAGTTATTGCACAATGTTGAAGTATCCCGATTATCTTCTCAGAATTTATCTTCATTTAATGTTGCATTCATCATATACTGGATGAATACCATTCTAATTTTGATGGCCAGTGCTACTGTCTGCCATTCTCAAATTGTGCATGTTAAGAAGCAGCCACCCTCACAAATACTGTGGGTACTTACTGCAGGAACCTAGTGCTACCTTCGTACAATTACAGACAGATGTGAGCTGTGTTCTCAGTAGCAAATTGCTTGAAAGTGTCCTGATTCACTCTGGTTGCATGTAATAAAGGGATGAGTTCCTCAAACTCTCTCAGAATTGCCAGATACCAGAGATGAAAGGGAGGGCGTTGTAACCTTAGTTTCATGTCAGTGTGTTGTCTTCTAGTAATATTGAAGTTTTTTTTTTTCTGAATATCATTGACTTTAGGGTTGGAAATTGTAGAAGATGGTGTAACTATAACAAGAGATCACCGTGGAAGAAATACAGGAGATGCTTTTGTCCAGTTTGCATCTCAGGAAATTGCAGAGCAGGCCCTGACTAAAGACCGACAAATGATAGGATCCAGGTATGTGTTCGCTTAAAAAGTGAAAGAATGAAGTTGCATTCCAAATGGAATTGTCCTGATTCTAAAGTATTCCACAAGTAACAAATGAATCATCATTGTTTCAGTAGAAAAATCTTGCAATGGAATGCAAACAAGATCACAGAGAAGCTGGTATTGATTATTGGAGGTCAGTCATCTCAACTCCTGGACATTGCTGCAGAAGTTTTCCAGGGTCGTTTAAACAACCTGCTCAGACTTGCAGGACACTACCACTGCACCACTGGCCCTTTTAAGTTCCTCAGGATAGTATCCTAGGCCCAGTCTTCAGCTGCTCTATTGGTCAGAAGTGGGATGTTCCCTGACGATTGTACAACTTTCATGATTCTTCAGTTGCTGAAGCAGTTCATGTCTAAATGCAGCAAGACATAAACAATCTCCAATGATAGGTTTCTAATTAGTAGGTAACATGTGCCAAGCAATGCCCATCTCCTAACCATATGTGACTCTAACCATTGCTCCTTGACATTCAATGGCATTACCATCACTGAATCCCACATTATTAATATCCAGGGGGTTACCACTGACCAAAAACTGAACTGGACTAGCCATTTAAATACCGTGGCTACAAGAGCTGGTCAGACACCAGGAATCCTGCAGCAATTACAGGACATTGATTAGGCGGCTCTTGGAATACGCATCCAATTCTGGTCTCCCTGCTATAGGAAGGATGTCATGAAACTTGAAAGGATTCAGAAAGGATTCACAAGGATGTTGCCAAGGTTGGAGGGTTTGAGCTATAGGGAGAGGCTGAATAGACTGGGGCTGTTTTCCCTGGAGTGTCGGAGGCTGAGGGGTGATCTTATAGAAGTTTATAAAATCGTGAGGGGTATGGAAAGAGTGAATAATCAAGGTCCTTTTCCCTAGGGTGGGGGAGTCCTAAACTAGAGGGCATAGGTTTAAGGTAAGAGGGGAAAGATTTAAAAGGGACCTAAGGGGCAACTTTTTCAAGTAAAGCGTGGTGCATGTATGGAATGAACTGCCAGAGGAAGTGATGAAGGTGGTACAATTACAACATTTAAAAGGGGTCTGGATGGATACATGAATAGAAAGGGTTTAGAGGGCGCTTGGGACTAGATTCATCTAGGATAGCTGGTCAGCATGGACGAGTTGGACTGAAGGCTCTGTTGCTGTGCTGTACATCTCTATGACTCTAAGTAACTCGCCCTCTGACACCCCAAACCTGACTATCATCTACAAGGCACAAGTCAGGAGTGTGATGGAATGTCCCTAACTTGCCTGGATGAATGTAGCTCCAACAACACTCAAGAAGCCTGACGTGATCCAGCACAAAATACCCTGCTTGATTGTCACCACATCCATTAACACTTCCTCCCTCCACCACCAATACATGTTAGCAGCAGTCCCATCTGTGAGATGCGCTGCAGAAATTCACCAAGGTTCCTTCGGCAACACCTTCCAAATCCACAACCACTATCATCCAGAAGAACAAGGGAGTGATTCCATTGGGATATTACACCTGCAAATTTCTGTCCAAGCCACTCACCATCCTGACTCGGAGATATATCGCTGTTCCTTCAGTGCCTCTGGGTCAAAATCCTGGAACTCCTTCCCAAAGGGCATTGTGTGTACTTGCACCAAATGGACTGCAATGGTTCAAGAAGGCACCTCCCCATTATCATCTTGAGTGCAACTAAGGATGGGCAATAAATGTTGTTCCTGTGAATAAATAAAAATAGGTAAAAAACAGAAGATGCTGGAAACTGCTGCACATCGTGTAGGTTCTGTGAAGGGAGAGTGACACAGTGCAGCATTTCAGGTTGCTGAGTTGTCATCGATGTGGAGATTAACGAGATGAACGTAAATCCTGCAGAATGTCTTTGGGGTGGGTGAAGTGGTAATCCTGGGAGAGAAGTGACATTGCATTAAACATCAAAACAAAAATTAAATGAGTGTGGTGAAACTAGAAAGACCCAGTATGATCTGAAGTAACCTTAGAAAATCTCATAAAAATTCACTGTTTACCTTTTTGCAATGACTCACACTTATTAATACTGTTACCAAACTTGGAAATTCATGGTTTGGGGAATTTGAAGAAAAGCAATATCCTGTAATTCCAGGTCTCAATGCTAGGCGAGAGCCCCTCAGGTCTTTTTTAAATCTTTGCCCTGTCACCTTAAACCTATGCCCTCTCTAGTTTTGGACACCCCACCGTGGGAAAAAGACCGTGGCTATTCACTCTATCTGCGCCCCTCATGATTTTATAAACCTTTATAAGGTCACCCCTCAGCTTCCGACACTCCAGGGGAGAAAAAACCCAGTCTATTCAGCCTCTTTCAATAACTTAAATCCTCCAGTCCTGGCAACATCCTTTTCTGCATCCTCTTAAGTTTAACAACATCTCTTCTATGACGTCCCCGCTCCTATACTCAATGTTCTGACTGTCTTCACCACCCTGTCTACCTGTGAATCCACTTTCAAGGAACTATGCATCTACATCCCCAAGTCTCTGTTCAGCAACACTTCTCAGGGCCCGACCATTAACTGCATAAGTCCTGCCCACGTTTGCTTTACCAAAATGCAACACCTCACATTTATTTAAGTTAAACTCTATCTGCCACTCCCCTGCCCATTGGCCCATCTGACCATGGTCCCATTCTCGCAACCTTCTTCATTGTCCACCATACTACCTATTTTTGGTGTCATCTGCAAACTTGCTAACCATGCGTCCCATATTCATATCCAAATAATTTATACAAATGATGAAATGCAGTGGACCCAACAATGATCCCTGTGGCACACCACTGGTCACAAGTCTCCAGTCCGAAAAGCAACCCTCTACCACCACCCTCTGTCTCCTACCCTCTATTCAATTAGCTAGCTCTCCCTGGATCCCATGTGATCCAACTTTACTAATCAGTTTACCATACAGAACCTTGTCGACCATTTTGCATACATACCATGAAGAAGTAAGGAGAAAATATCTAATTACCATCGCATTATTGTTCTTGAGACCCTGCTCTGTGCAAATTAGTTGTCGTATTTGCATTCAGATAAATAGTTGTTACTTTGAAATCCAATGCAGTATTCAAGAGACACATTTTTCCCCAGAGATTGTTTAGACTGTGAATCTTGCTGCCACAGAGAATAACTGAGTACAGTAACATGGATGCACTTGAGATAAGCTAGATAAAGACAGGTGGGAAAGAGGAATAGAAGTCCCTCGGGTGAGGTGAAGTCAGCATGTGGCGACATAGAGCAGTTGACCCACACGGCCTGCTTCTGTTCTATATATTAAATACAATTCTGTGTAACCTTTGATTTGAATTCTAAAGCACCTCAACTCCCTGGGTAAAGTGATTTCTCCTACCCTCTGTCCTAAATCCCTTGCATTTAATAAATTTCTGGTTCTTTCTTTGTGATACTTCAACTGTAGAGATCAGTTTGTTTTTCTCTCCTTTGTCCCATCTTTTCTAAATATTTCTGCTGTGTTGTCTAGTAACTTTTGTTTTCCCAAACAACAAACCCAATGTTTCAAATCTGCCCCTGTATTTGTAATTCCTTATCTTAGGCAGTATTCTAGTGAGTCAGTGTCGTACTGTCTCTCAAGCCTGTATCCTTCCAACAGGGTGGGCCCATTACAGTCCTCTAACTGAGTTCTTAACGCAATTTTACAGAGTCTTAGCAACACCTTTCTCATTTCCTATTCTGTATTTCTTGAGATAAGAATTTAAAATGTTAGTAAAATTCTATTGACCTGTAAGCTTGTACCTCCAAATCTTTCTGTTCTTCCATAGCACTGGTCCCAATTCTATTCAGCATGTGTAACAGAAATGTTGCCAGGATTTTTTTAATGGGATGTTGGTTTCGCTGATAAGGCCGGCATTCATTGCCCCTAATTACCCTTGAACTGAGTGGTTTGCTAGGTCATTTCAGAGGGTAGGTAAGAGTCATCATGCAGAAAGTGAGCAGGAGAAGGTGATTCAAGCCTGTGGCAGCATTCAGACAGAACATGGCAGATCACTGATTTCCACCGATTTCTATGTTGGCATCTACTAATCTTAGTGTTTTAAGCATTAGTGAGAGTTGTAAACCTCTTCCACCATTGTGTAAAAGATGTTGTGAAAAATTAGTGTCAAATGGTGGTGTTGGCATGAATTAGTTAATCATGGTCTGTTTGAACAAGACATTAACTCTAAGCCCCTATTCCATTGTAACTGAGTTTTTTGTCTTTATTGGGCAAAGATATTAAGGGACATGGGATCAAGGTAGGATGTATAATTCTCCCCACTATCTCCATTTTTCTTAACGTCGTTAGAATCCATAAATCTTATCATTTCCTGTCTTCATTGTATTTAAACAGCCCTCCTGGAGCAGTGAACCACAAAGATTCACCAGCTGTAGGTCTGGAGTCACTTATAGGGCAAACCAGGCAGATGGTAGATTTCTTTCCCTCAAAATCCACATGGGCATTTACAACAATGGATGACTGTTGTTATGATCATGGCCACCACATTGAGGCTTTTTCTTAATTTTTGCTTTTATTGATTGAATTTAAATTCCACCAGCTGGTGTGCTGGTTTCTGCAGTGTCCCCAACGGATTAGTCTGGGGCTTTGGATTACAAAGGCCATTGACATTACTACTCGGCCAACCTCTTCAGTAAGTAGGTGGAAGGTTCATTTATTAATAAGGCTACCCTGAAACAAAAGAGCCACATTACAGAGAGAGCATTGCCTTAACCTTCTGTAAGCACCACTGATTCTGAATAACATCCTTGCTATGTCTCTGTTATTTTTGGTTAGGTACATTGAAATATTCCGGAGCACCAAGAATGACCTCCGTTTATACATCAGTCCTACAAAGAGACTGCCTCGATGTCCCACTGCACGGGAAATTGTAACAGATGATGAAAGCTGTACCATAGCTAACAATGACAGTAATAATGGGGTTATAGAAGAGAGTGTTCAGAATGGTAAGATACATTAATAAGCTAACTACAAAAAAAAGTATGCTGGCACAATTGCGTGCCAATCAATCAGGTTCCAAAAACTACCTTAATTTGCAAAAGCATTTTTGCCATCTGAGCTGTGGAATTAGATCCCATCCTTGACGTACTATGTTGGCATCTACTAATCTTAGTGTTTTAAGCATTAGTGAGAGTTGTAAACCTCTTCCACCATTGTGTAAAAGATGTTGTGAAAAATTAGTGTCAAATGGTGGCGTTGGCATGAATTAGTTAATCATGGTCTGTTTGAACAAGACATTAACTCTAAGCCCCTATTCCATTGTAACGGAGTTTTGTCTTTATCGGGCAAAGATATTAAGGGACATGGGATCAAGGTAGGATGTATAATTAAGGCACAAATCAGTCATTGCCTTGATGAATGATGGAACAGGCCGGAGGGTCTGAATTACTTTAATATTAGATTGCATGAAGACTTGTCCTGTCTTGGTGCTTGGCCTTCATAAATAAGAATATATGAAATAGAAGCTGAAACAGATTATACTCAAGCCTACTGCATTGTTTAATATGATCATGTTTGATTACTACCTCAGTTTAATATTTCTGACATTACCACTCGGCCAACCTCCACTAAGTAGACGGAAGGTTAATTTATCAATAAGAAAAGAGCCATATTACAGAGAGAGCATTGCTTTAGCCTTCTGTAAGCACCACTGATTCCGAATAACATCCTTGCTATATCTGAGATAGTAGGAACTGCCGATGCTATATCTGTTATTTTTGGTTAGGTATGTTAAAATATTCCAGACCACCAAGAATGATTCCTTAGTGTCCCAAAATCTGTTGGTCTGTCTTGAATCAATTGAGCATTTGTGGCTGTCTGGGCTAACAAATTGCACAGGTTTACAGCCATTTTAAGGAATCGCTTCTCACCTCAATCCCTTATTCTGAGATTATGATCTCTGGTTTTTAGATTTCCCAACCAGGGAGAAGAATCATCCCAACATCATCCCTGTCAAACCTATTAATAATGTTACATAAGGGGTCCCTGATTTATGAACGTTCAACTTACAGCCGCTCATACTTCAGAATGCGATCCTATTCAGACCCAACGTATGAACATTTCCTGTACTTATGAATGGCTGCTTTATATCATCTTGCATTGTGTTCTGACTTACGAACAGACTCAGGACTGATATCCATTCGCAACATAGGGACTACCTGTATATTTCAACATCATCTTACATTCTTGTAAATTCTAGGCAATATAGGCCCAAGTCAATTTGATTCCTGTTCTTAAGGCAGTCCCCTCATCCCAAAAATCAGTCTAATTAACTTTTGTCATATTCCTTCTAAAGTAAACATATCCTTTTTTGGGTAAGGCAGCCAAAGTACTTCTGGCCTGGCCATTACCAGGGTCCTATACAATTGCACATACTTGCTTTCTCCCATCCTCACTCCAATCCCTTTGGAATAACAGCTAACATTGTATTTGCTTACTTATTCCCTCAGCATTTAACTCTGGAATGTTACATATCATTTAATGGTTAGTTTTGATTGTGTAACCAGCTACATTTCTGAGATACTTGGCATTTTAATGTTAAAGCTCTGTTGGCATTTTTTTTAAACAGAATTGTGATTTTCTTTCAATAGTGCAGCTACCTACAAATGATTTAGTATCTAATCACTGTGTTCAAAGATCTGAAGTACATAATGTACATATGAGGGGCCTTCCATTTCGTGTTAATGGACAGGACATTGTAAAGGTAAGTGCCTTGTCCATTAAAAATAGATTCTATATTTGTAGCACATGCTGTTTCATAGTCATAAAGATATGCAGCATGGAAACAGACCCTTTGATCCAACACGTCCATACGGACCAGATATCCTATATAAACCTAGTCCCATTTTCCAGTGTTTGGCCCATATCCCTCTAAACCCCTCCTATTCATATACCCATCCAGATGCCTTTTAAATGTTGTAATTGTACCAGCCTCCACCACTTCCTCTGGCAGCTCATTCCATACATGCATCACCCTCTGTGTGAAAAAGTTGCCTCTTAGATCCCCTTTAAACCTTTCCCCTCTCACCTTAAACCTATGCCCTCTAGTTTTGGACTTACCCACCCTGGGAAAAGACTTTGGCAATTCATCCTATCCATGCCCCTCATGATTTTATAAACCTCTATAAGGTCACCCCTCAGCCTCCAACGCACCAGGGAAAATAGCCCCAGTCTATTCAGCCTCTCCCTATAGCGCCAACCCTCCAACCTTGGCAACATCCTCATAGATCTTTTCTGAACCTTGTCTAGTTTCACAACATCCTTCCTATAGCAGGGAGACCAGAATTGCACACAATACTCCAAAAGTGGCCTCACCAATGTCCTGTACAGCCGCGACATGACCCCCTATACTCAATGCACTGACCAATAAAGGCAAGCGTACCAAATTCCTTCTTCACTATCCTGTCTATCTGTGACTCTACTTTCAAGGAACTGTGAATCTGCACTCCAAGGTCTCATTGTTCAGCAACACTCCCCGGGACCTTACTCTTAAGTGTATAAGTCCTGCCCTGATTTGCCCTTCTCACATTTATCTACATTAAACTCCATCTGTCACTCCTCAGCCCATTGGCCCATCTGATCAAGATCCCATTGTATTCTGAGGTAACCTTCTTCTCTGTGCACTACACCTCCAACTTTAGTGTCATCTGCAGACTTACTAACCATACCCACTATGTTCACATCCAAATCATTTATATAAATGACAAACGACAGTGGATCCAGCACTGATCCTTATGGCACACCGCTGGTCACAGGCCTCCAGTATGAAAAGCAACCCTCCACCACCACACTCTGTCTTCTACCTTTGAGCCAGTTTTGTGTCCAACTGGCTAGTTTTCCCTGTACTCCATGTGATCTAACCTTGCCTCACCCTTCCAGTCAGTGACGAGGAGTGTATGTTCATGTGACGACGTTTGTATCAGCTGACCTTAGTTAAATGAGTGATGCAATGCCTCATCATTCACATCATTCCTGTCTATTCCTGAAAGCGGCCTAAATTGTGTGAGTGGTGACGGTAGGTCCTTTATTGTCAAAACATGGGTCAATTACAAATGTGCTGCTGAAGTTGTTAATTGTACCAGCTATTTTGGGCAATTGGACATGTTTATATCTCACAATTTTTTAAGTCCTAACTTCCAACCATCCCAGCTGTGTCCAGTGGCCTCTAGGGCTCCTGCCTGAGAGCTTTTCTTGTTGACTCTGGATCTGAACATTTTGTAGCCTTTGTGATTGGTTGTGTGCATTCAGAGTTTAAAATCGTAACCTTTTACCCAGCAGCCCAAGTTAGGCAAATCCCAAGTATTTAGCTTTTTTGTAGCACAATGTGTAATCCCATCAGAGAAAATCAAAACAGCAAGAAGTGGACAGTGGGAAGCAGTGTGAACCTCCAGCCTATGTCCTAATCCAATGGTAATGACCAACACATCTGTTGCAGTGATGTTGACTGAGCAATAAATAATTGGCCCAGCACACCAGCTAGCCCTCCCTGCTCCCCGAGTGGTGTTAAGACATCTTTTAATCCTCTAAACATGACAGAGAGGGGTTGTGGTTTCATGTCTCATCCAAAAAAATGGCAGTGCTGTACTCCTACAGTACTGCAGTAGAATGTTAGCCTGATCTCTAGTATGGGCCTTAAACTCTCACCTTCTCACTCAGAATGGAGAGTGCTACCAGGTGAGAGCTTGTTCCTTATTGATTTTTTTTGTTAATGTGTGACCACCTATTCAGAAATATTATGAGATACTTTGGAGCAGCTGGGACTGTAACCCAGCCCCTCTGGCTCAGAGAAAGAAGCAATACAGCTGCACCACAAGACCCCTTAAGCGCTTCCTCATGAGATTGGGAAGATGGACTATAGAGGAGATTAAATCAGATCAACAAATGAGGTGTTGCTTCCAATGTTAATACATTTTGTTTTTTGTATCGGACTTTAAATGGTAGTCTGTATAATTTAATGAGGCAGCGTGTCACACTGCAAAAACAGCCACAACTTGAATTTGAATAGAACCTTTAACATGATAAAATGTTCCATGTTCCTTCACTGGAGTGTTATATAAAAGAGACATCTGGCCACATAGAATGTTAAATCATATGAACAAAAGCTCAGTTCTGAAATGTACCTCAGATGAGGAAATTGAGGCAGAGAGGTTTAAGGAGGAATTCGGGAACTCGGGGACTACAGAACTGAAGTCACAGCCGCCAACAATGGAGCAGTTTAAAATTGGAAATGCTCAGAATGTCAGAATTAGAGTGTTGTGGAGTTGGTGTTTTTCCAGCCGTTGTGTGGTGCAGTGTAAGACCATAAGATTATAAAAGCAAGGTTGACAGTTTTGAAGTTAAGATGTTGCGTGTCCAGGAGTTTGGATATGCTGTGATTGGCTGATCACTCTTTTGCAGGAGTAAGGAACTACCGTGAGAGTTTGTGAAAGTGTTAAGTTTGATGTGTAATTTTTTTTTTCTAATGTGCTGTAAACTGAAAGACATCTGTTCAGTTGATTTAAAAGGTCTCTCAGGAAATGTTACTGTGAAACTGTATTTCTGTTCTAGTTCTTCCAGCCATTGAGGCCAGTACGGATTATTGTGGAATATGGTCCTGATGGAAAAGCCACTGGAGAAGCTGATGTACATTTTGCGACGCATGATGATGCTGTTGCTGCCATGATGAAAGATAAATCTCACATGCGTAAGCACGTTACTCATTACACATTTATAAGACAGTGCTTCATGGGTGAACCATCTTATGGAATGTGTACTCAATTATAACAAATCTCTCAATTCAAATGTTGAGTAAAATCCTCAATATTGAGTTGTGCAGCAAAGAGGCCATTCAGCCCAGTGTGGCTACGATGGCTGTTTGAGAGTGCTATTCAATTAGACCTACTCCTCTGTTTTCCCTATAGCATCTGTAATTATTTCCAAATCAAATATTTATCCTGTTTGATTTTGAAAGTTGTTATTGAATCTGCTTCCACCAACCTTATGTGAAGTAAAACATTATCAGTTGCAGATCTGATATGATTTGGAGACAGTTTCACACTTCTGTCTTCCTTCAGTATGAAGCAGTAACATAGAAACATAGAAGATAGGAGCAGGAGGAGGCCATTCGGCCCTTTAAGCCTGTTCCACCATTCATCACGATCATGGCTGATTGTCCAACTCAATAGTCCAATCCTGCTTTCTCCTTATGACCTTTGATCCCATTCACCCAAGTGCTATATCTAGCCACCTCTTGAATATATTCAATGTTATGGCATCAACTGATGATCCACAGGCTCATCACTCTTTGGGTGAAGAAACGTCTCCTCATCTCCGTCCTAAATGGTCTACCCCGAAGCCTCATACTGTGCCCCTGGTTCTGGACACACCCACCATCAGGAACATCCTCCCTGCATCTACCCTGTCTAATCCTGTTAGAATTTTGTAAGTCTCTGAGTTCACCCCTCATTCATCTGAACTCCAGCGAAAATAATCCCAACCTAGTCAATCTCTCCTCATATATCAGACCCTCCATCCCCGGAATCAGCCTGGTAAACCTTCGCTGCACTCCCTCGAAAGCAAGAGCGTCCTTCCTCAGAAAAGGAGACCAAAACTGCACCTAATATTCTAGGTGTGACCTCACCAAGGTCCAGCATAACGGCAACAACACATCCCTGCCCCTGTACACTTTCCTAACTTATTTTCTTAACTGCCTGGCTCTGATTATGTCCCCTGTTCCTCCCAACCAGCACTCCACTATTCAGTAAGATCATCAATCTGATTGTTGTCTCAACTTCACTTTTTTGCCTGCCTCCCACAACCTGTGACTCCCTAATCTATCAAAGATTTGGCCAACTCAGCCTTGAATACATTCAGTGGCCTAACTTCCACTACTCCTTGGGAAGAGAGGACCAAACACCAACAAACCTCCAGAAGAAGAAATTTCTCCTCATTTCCATCTTGAACAAGCAGGAGTCTTCCATTCTTGATATCCCCAGTAAATGTCCCCTTAACATCTACCCAGTCCTGAGGTCCCTCAGAAGCTTGTATTGTCTCAGTAAGATCACCTCTCATTCTTCTAAATCCAAGAGAGCATAAACTCAAAATACTAGACTTTTCCTTCCAAGAGAACCCCTTCATCCTTTTTATCGTCAGTTCCATCACATAATTGGCATCTCATCTATGTCCAACATGCCCAGAGATTTCAACCGGAGGGCCCAATACCGCAGCTGCTAACCTTTGATGCTCTTTCTTGCAGAACATCGCTACATAGAACTTTACCTGAATTCAGCATGTGCTGGAATTAGCATCGCATATAATGACCAGGGAAATCAAGTAAAGGGTAAGACTTCAGTTCCTTTACTTAGCTGTCAAACTGCTGGTATGTAAAGAAATTCCAGGGGCCCATTGCTGAATTAACATTCCTCAGAGTCAGATACATGCTTTAGTGTGATGTAGGGTTTGATCTTTATTTGTGGGAACACTCTTTGCTGTTTATTAATTTTTGATTTTTTTTTTGTTGGGAGGTAGCTGATGTGGAGGAATAATTGGCCCATCACACCAGCCAGAATTCCCTGCTCCCAAAATGGTGCCAGAGCATCTTTGTCAGCTTCCATGGATGACAGAGAGGGGTGTTGGTTTCATGTCTCATCCAAAAGATGGCACAGTACAACATTCTCACTGTACTGCAGCCTGTTTAACCAACACTCTCCATTATGGGTACTGAAGAAGGGTGACTGATCTCGAAATGTTATTTTTGTTAATGTGGAGCAACATTGCCTCTAAGTTGCACTCTGGCATGAGCTGTACACACACACAGGCTGAACAATCTGCCTAAAACAGCAGCCCTTTTAAAATGCATTGCCACGTGACAATCTTAAGGGCCCATCTAGAGCAAGGAACGTGTCACAGACAGCAAAAGGAGATTAGAGGGAACGTTGGTGTGGTGCAGGCCTGTGTTCATATTGTAGATATCATGTAATGTGTCTACCAGGCAGATTTGAAATACAGAAACCTTATTCAGAGTCCAGAGCAGCAAAATGGGAAAATCCAGTTCTTTTGTTTCAAGTATCTTCTCATGTCCTTAATATCAGAAGCCTTCGTGACAAATCAAAGAGATTATTAAACTTATTACAGTAAAATTTGTGTTATTCCAGCGCACTCCAGGACCTGGGGAATAAATGCCAGATTTACTAGAGCAATAGAAAAAGCAATAACTAGATTGCAATTAATACCAGGGCAAGGGATGGGTGACATGGCTGCTCCACATTTGTCATTGCTGGGTTGCTCCTATGCACCGCTTCCTGACTGCTTATGGAATGTGCCCGCCGCCATTGGCCATGAGGCCACTGTCAGAGAACCCACAGATGACGTCGCATCCGCCACCACCGGGTATCCCACTTCCGGGACAGCGAACGCCATCGCTGCTGATGCCACCACCTCCATTTCCGAGACCAACACCACAGACACTGAAGACGCACCTACCGTCACCGCTGCTGCCGCCGCCAACGCCTCTCCGCCCATCACCGATGCCGACGCAACTCCACCCACCGCCGACGCAACTCCGCCCACAGCCAGTGTTGCTCCGCCCACTGCCTCCACAGCCAGCAGCTCCAGAGGGGACAATCGCACCCAGCCCTGCCAAGTCTTCACCATCACCCCAGACCTCCCCCTTACTGAGGACGAACGGTCAGTCCTCAGTAAAGGGCTCACCTTTGTCCCCCTCCACCCACACATCCATGAATACCGGTCACGTTTGGACATTGAGCAGTTTCTCCGCCGCCTCCGCCTCCGTGCTTACTTCTTCAACCGTGAACCTAACCCTCCCTCTACTGACCCCTTCTCCCGCTTCCAACACACCCCCTCCTCCTGGACACCACCCCAAGGCCTCCTACCCTCCCTTGACCTCTTCATCTCCAACTGCCGTCGAGACATCGATCGCCTCAGCCTCTCCCCCGCAGAACGTGCAGCCCTCCGCTCCCTCCGCTCCAATCCCAACTTCACCATAAAACCCGCGGACAAGGGAGGCGCAGTTGTAGTATGGCGCACTGACCTCTACATCGCCGAGGCCGGACGCCAACTCTCCGACACCACCTCCTACCGCCCCCTTGATCATGACCCCACCCCGAGCACCAAACCATCATCTCCCAAACCATCCACAACCTCATCACCTCAGGTGACCTCCCACCCACGGCCTCTAACCTCATCGTTCCCCAACCTCGCACCGCCCGCTTCTATCTCCTTCCCAAAATCCACAAACCTGAATGCCCTGGTCGACCCATTGTCTCCGCCTGCTCCTGCCCCACTGAACTTACTTATCTCCAACTACCTGGACTCCATTTTCTCCCCCTTGGTCCAGGAACTCCCTACCCCATCCATGATACCACCCATGCCCTCCACCTCCTCCAGAACTTCCAATTCCCCGGTCCCCAACACCTCATCTTCACCATGGACGTCCAGTCCCTATCCACCTGCATTCCCCATACAGATGGCCTAAAGGCCCTCCACTTCTTCCTGTCCCGCAGGCCCGACCAGTCCCCCTCCACTGACACCCTCCTCCGCTTAGCCGAACTCGTCCTCACCCTCAACAACTTCTCTTTCAATTCCTCCCACTTCCTACAAAGGGAGTGGCCATGGGTACCCGCATGGGCCCAAGCTATGCCTGCCTCTTTGTAGGTTACGTGGAACAATCCCTCTTCCGTACCTACACTGGCCCTAATCCCCACCTCTTCTTCCGTTACATTGATGACTGTATCGGCACCGCCTCGTGCTCCCACGAGGAGCTTGAACAGTTCATGGCCACTTCACCAACACCTTCCACCCCAACCTTAAGTTCACCTGGACCACCTCTAATCCTCTCTCTCCTTCCTGGACCTCTCTGTCTCCATCTCGGGCAACCACCTAGAAACCGATATCCATTTCAAGCCCACCGACTCCCACAGCTACCTAGAATACACCTCCTCCCACCCACCTTCCTGCAAAAATGCCATCCCCTATTCCCAATTCCTTCGCCTCCGCCGCATCTGCTCCCAGGATGAGGCATTCGACTCCCGTACATCTCAGATGTCCTCGTTTTTCAAGGACCGCAAGTTCCCCCCCTCAGTGGTCGAGAACGCCCTCAACCGTGTCTCCCACATTCCCCGCAACTCATCCCTCACACCCCGTCCCCGCAATAACAACCATAAAAGAATCCCCCTCGTCCTCACGTACCACCCCACCAACCTCCGGATCCAACGCATAATCCTCCGTCACTTCCGCCATCTGCAATCCGACCCCACCACCAAAGACATCTTTCCCTCCCCACCCTTATCTGCTTTCCAGAGGGACCACTCTCTCCGTGACTCCCTTGTCCGGTCCACACTCCCCTCCAGCCCCACCACACCCGGCACTTCTCCCTGCAACCGCAGGAAGTGCTACACCTGCCCCCATATCTCCTCCCTCACCCCCATCCCATGCCCCAAGAAGACTTTCCACATCAAGCAGATGTTCACCTGCACATCTGCCAATGTGGTATACTGCATCCGCTGTACCCGTTGTGGCCTCCTCTACATCGGGGAAACCAAGCGGAGGCTCGGGGACCGCTTTGCAGAACACCTACGCTCGGTTCGCAATAAACAATGCACCTCCCAGTCACGAACCATTTCAACTCCCCCTCCCATTCCTCAGACGACATGTCCATCCTGGGCCTCCTGCAGTGCCACAATGATGCCACCCGAAGGTTGCAGGAACAGCAACTCATATTCCGCTTGGGAACCCTGCAGCCCAATGGTATCAATGTGGATTTCACAAGTTTCAAAATCTCCTCTCCCCCCACCGCATCCCAAAACCAGTCCAGCTCGTCCCCGCCTCCCTAACCTGTTCTTCCTCCCACCTATCCCCTCCTCCCACCTCAAGCCACACCCCCATCTCCTACCTACTAACCTCATCCCGCCCCCTTGACCTGTCCGTCCTCCCTGACTGACCTATCCCCTCCCTAACTCCCCACCTACACTCACCTTTACTGGCTCCATCCCCGCCTCTTCGATCTGTCTGTTTCCTCTCCACCTATCTTCTCCTCTATCCATCTTCTATCCGCCTCCCACTCTCTCCCTATTTATTTCAGAACCCCCTACCCCTCCCCCATTTCTGATGAAGGGTCTAGGCCCGAAACGTCAGCCTTTTTGCTCCTATGATGCTGCTTGGCCTGCTGTGTTCATCCAGCTCTGCACCTTGTTGTCTCGGATTCTCCAGCATCTGCAGTTCCCACTATCTCTGACCCAACACCCTGTTGGGTGAAGAAGGCGAAAGAGATTCAAATCAGGAAAACACGCACTAATTTCAAATCATGCAAACCACCCTCAATGAAATGTCTGTAAATAATAAACACCTTTTGACATTGTGGAGGGTTATCAGACATTTTCGTTGCTATAGTGGCAGATAATACAAATGTTCCCTGGGTTTAGGTGCACATTACAAAGTTTCAAACAGTGTCGTTTTGCATTTGTACCCGAAACACCACCACATGCATCAAATTGTTCATTATACCCCAAAACCGCCGGTTTAATGATTAATTAAGTTAACATTTCTTTTTCTTTCAGGTTCTGAAGCAAGTTAAGTAGTCATTCCTTTCAGAATGTCACTTGCTTTGGAAATGAAACTTTCTGATTAAGCAGATTACCCAAACACTAGGAAAACTAATAAGAGAAAGTGGCACAGGAGCTCACGGCTGCATCAAAACCAGACACGGCAATTGTGGTCGATCCACTGGCAGATGAATCGCATTGCTAATGAAGGCGAGCCAAGGTCCGTTTTGTTTGCTACCCTATTGTAGCCTGTATTCTGGATTATGCGTCTTGTAACACGTTTTAATGTTACATTACCAGATAAAATAAATGCAGGTATTTTAACAAGTTACATGCTTAACATCTTGAGTGCCTGACTGTATTGTGTGTTTGGCAGAAATGTAAAATTATTAACTTCAACATCCATATTATTGTGAATTAATTTTTTAATGTATTGAAATGTTAGTTGGACAGATCTAAAGGCTTATTACAGCCTTGATTTCCCCCTTGTCTGGTTAGAAAATGAAAAATTGAATAGATGCAATTCTTTTGTGAAATGTTTTGCATTTTTTTCATGAATAACTGTAAGGTACAATGCATTGACAGAAATTTCCCAGCGGTGGTTGTTTACTTTTTCAAAAACAACTAATTGACCAGAAAAGGCACTGCATTTGTACATTTAATAAAATATTCATTGTGTTTGTATTGACAAAGCACAGAACAGAAATGTTGCAAGTTGGCATTCTGGTTCTGTTTTGGGAATGGTTTTCTCAGTAGGTACTTGGCTTTGATCTGGGAGAGAACCATCACATGTCACTGTAATGGCTGACTGCAATTTCAGCCACAGCTAAATGAGCCACCTTGGAAAAGAAAGACCAGCTACACACAGAGCCTTTCAAAACCTCAGGATGCCCCCAAGGGGCTTTACAGTGAAGTACATTCTAAGTGTAGTGTTTTCAGCTGATAGCAATCTGCCTTGCCTAATATTACTGAGTGAAATCTGGCTTGATTGACAAGCAGTTTTACTTTTTCATTTGTTTTCTTTAGTAGTCACTCACTAAAAATATTCACATGAGGCTACCAATGCACCTTAAGCAGAAGAACTGCTATTACACACAAATGGGGGGAGCAGCACAAACTATTTTACACTAAGAACTATGTGAATGGTCTTATTTTTATAGGAAAGTGGTGGTATAGTGGTAATGTCATTGAATTAGTAACCAGAGTACTACACTAATATCCGGAGGACATTGCTTCATCTTCACAATGACAGATGGTAAAATTTAAATTCAATAAAAAATTCTGGAATTAAAAGTTAGTCTAATGAGACTGTGTCAATTGTTGTAAATGTCCATCTGGCTCACTAATGTCCATTAGGGAGTGAAATCTGCCCTTACCTGGCCTATACGTGACATCAGACCCACAGCAATGTGGTTGACTTTTAACTGCCCTTTGAAATGGCTAAGCAGGTTACTCAGTTCAGAGGCAGATCGGGATGGGTTATAATGCAGACCTTTCCAGCTGTGCCTACATCCCTTGAACAACTTTTTTAAAAAGATCCAAATATCAGAAAAGTCCTCAACTGCAGTCTTCCAGATACTGATACATCAATGAAGGTTCACCTTGATTTTGTTTTAAAGTCCTTGTTCAGTTGGTAGGACTATACTTGACTTCTTCTCGGAGAACGTTATGTATTCACTCCGTGCTATCTTCTTTGTCTCTTCATGTGAGACCCTTAAACTGCAATCCTAATTCATGTATTTCTTACCTTGTGTTCCTTAAACTCATGGATTCAACAGCCTTGTGGGATGTTCTGCTCTCTAACCCCTTAAAAACTTATGTTCCTGGGGCTACTTTCTGGCTAATATCCATGCCACCGTGGCCTTCATTTCTGCTACATTGACTGTTGTCGGGACTATTGTACTGCTGATGTTACAGGGCTTTTCCTTCAGAATGGCCAGCTTCCCTCTGAAAGGAACCTGCCCATTCACTGACCATCTGAATGGTTCTCTCTGTTTCATTAGAACACCTCGTTGCTACACAACTCTCCTTTCTTCTACCGTTGACCCTTGTTTTCTGAAGCATTGAACTATTCCCCTCACTTGTTTGCTTTTTAAAATTCTCATTTAAATGCATGTGAACACATTTCCAGATAACTGGGTACCACTGTCACAACTGAACAATGAAAATAAAACTGTTTCTCTTCTTAACATGGATTATAGAAATACAAATCAAACTTGATGCTTTGTGTTCTGACAACTTTAGAACCTAAGATTTCAAGTGATATGAATCTCCATCACAGTAACAACATATGAAGCACATCAGTCAAATTGCACACAGCAAGATCCCACAGGTGGCAATGTGATAATCAGGTAAGTTATGTTGTGATATTAACGGAGGGGCAGATATTGGGCAGGATGCTGGATATAACTTCCCTGGTTTAACGTGGAAAAATGGCCTCTAACCATGCAGTACTCCCTTAGTACTACAGGTGTTGGTGGGTGGGGAGTGCTCTTATGTGTGCTTTTTTTTTATATTCGAGACCATGAAGTGGGACTTGAACCTGCAATTTTCTGGCACAGGTGAGTGTGCTGACTTGGAAGTCCTTCTGTGGTCTGAAACAGCTGGGGATGCCAGAAGGAAAACAAGAACAGGACAAATTCCTTGATCTTTCCGTAGTTCTGCCATCATGACTTTGAGCTGTATTTTGGTGGGCCCTTTTCTTTAATTAGTGTTGAATTCTGATGGTCATAATACCCCATGTGACAGTGATCTTGATTGTTTTATTGACACTGGTTAGCTTGGGCTTATTATTGTTGAATTTACATTACCTGCTGTGATCCACAAGAATGTCCTTTTATCCTCCATTATCTTACCCTGCCAGCATATCCCTTTCTCCCTCCTCTCTGTTCAGCTTTCCCTCAAACCTGTCATTGCTCAGTTGTCACTTGCCTCAGTTACTCCCCAAAATAGTGTTTCACATTCTCTCTGCCCTGCACAAGAACATGTTCCCTGCAAACTGCTGTTGGGAGAATGTAATCCTTTTCACTTCTAAAGAAACCTTTTAAATTTAACATCTCCAGTGCCTGTTGCGGTAACCCTTTTTAACCAACCTGTTTGGACATGTTACAGCACTCTTCTAAAAGGTGCGACTTGTACCCAGACCGTTTAACCTGGAAATAGGAGCATTACCAGTAACCCACAAGAGACCTGTATGATTGTATGTCCCTGTAATAATGAGACTCTACTGTACAAAGTATCCAGTGCTCATTGCTGAACACTGGATTGGGTACCCTAGAGTAGAGTATAGGTTTATTTCTGTTTGAAAGCTTTTGCTGTTTAATTTGCTCTCGGTTACTCCAACGAGGCTAGTCTGCTGAACGTTTACCCGAAATTCCCCTGCTGCAAGTTCTCTCAGCCAGTGGCAGCAATATTTTCAGAATACTGTTGCTCTCCTATGGTCTCCAATCTTGTAAACAGTTCCAACCCAGCTCTAGACTTTGTACATCAGATCTTCCCCCTCTAAATGGTCCACTAAAGGTTAAAGTAGATGTTAAGGCCCCGAAATCATTTCAGTCTCTCAAGTCTGGGTCGCCTTGTGGTGGCTTCAGTCATTCTATAACTCCATGTGGCATTTTCTTCGGTAACATGGTGCGTCCAGCCCTGGAGCCCAGAACTGTGAAATTTGGACTTTGTCTTAAATTCTCTTTTCTTTATAATAGTATTGCGTAAGGACTGTTATTCTGAACTTTTTATTTTATTTTTCCAATTTATATTACGATATTGTCCTTTTTGAAGATCTGTAATCCTGGACTTGATATTTCTTTGTTTTTTCTATTTTTTTTTCCCCCCCTTGGAATTTGTGCTCTGAAATCTGTACTTCGGTACCTTTTTTACCTAAGATGGTGCATACATGTGACAACAAAGCTAATTCAGTTCAAAGTTTTGACAGGCAATGTAAATAGTTCAGCTCTTCTCTGGACTGTCTAGTCTGGCCATTGAACTGTTAGTGTCCTAACAAAATCAGAAGGATTGAAGTCTGAAAGAAGGATCACTAGACTCGAAACATTAACTCAGTTTTTCTCTCTTCATAGATTCCGCCAGACCTGCTGAGTTTCTCCAGCAATTTGTTTTTATTTCAGATTTCAAGCTGCCGCAATCATTGTTTTACCATCAGAAACATAATGTCACAGGATTGTATTTGACAGATTTCAGACTTGAACACCTTAAAAGATCTTTTTGAAAACAGTAACTATTCTCACTGTAGACAACACTGCTGAGAGTATCCCTTCTCCAGTTATCAAGGTAGAGTTGAGAGTTTTTTTTTTACAACAGGGATAAGGAAGCCCATTGTGGCTATGTCAGTCTTTAAATAATCATCTATTCTAATTCTGTTTCCCAGTAGCTGTTAGGAAGGTGATTCCAGAACGGTGACTGAAGAAACAATGTCCAAAGGTAGGGGTAGGGTGAAGAAGAGAGATACTTGGATATAAATGTTCCCTTGTGCTTTTTGGTGGTTTGGGTCACAGGGAGGGTCCAGGCTGTCTAAGTAAGTTTGGTAAATTCCTGGAGCATGGCTGTAGAATGTTCATGCTATAGTGAATAATGAGTTCAACAGCAGACTGTTTTGGTCAAGATAAGTGCTGCACTCCATTTCATTCTATTGCCATCTGTCTATCCGAGCAATCTACTACGCAGAAAACAACCACCGTCTGCAACAGCCATTAGGGAAAAATACCAGCCTTGATGGCCCATGACTGAACTTTAAACATATACTTATATAATCATCTTGATTTTGGCCTGGAAGGGGGTGTTTTTACCTTCGGCCGCTGCAGATTTGTGCACAATTAAAAATTTATTCAAATTGTAATTCAGATAACGACAAAACATTAAAAAAATCCAGTTGAACCTCAACAGTGAATGAACTGGAATTTCAGGGGGGGTTGTCTTTCACACAGAACAAGACTCCAGCCCCACAATACAATTCACATTTCTTTGAAAGATGATAATGCAACAACTGTCACATTAAGAATATAGATAGTCATCTTGTACACTGGCATAAAAATTAAGTTATTAATAATGGATGGAAATCCAATGACTGTAAATATCACAATCAAACAAGTGTTATTCTTGTAATAAACAGTCCTAGTACATTCATTTCTTAAAAATATCCTGGAAAACAGAAACATTAGCCACATAAATAAATACATTGTTTTGTTTGAACCATGTATTTAAGTACATTGTGTTAAATGGGATTCCAGTTATAGCCTTAGAAACTAGTTGGTCTGCAAACCTGCTCCATGTGACAAAAAAAAAACTGACAAGTCTCAGTTTAATTCAACCTGGACTCTCCCAGCTCTAACCTTGTGGCTTGGTGTAGTCTCAGAGATAGACAAACAAACACTTATTCTCCCTGATGTGCAAAATCATAAATTATGATTGTAGAACGCTCCTCAAATCAGTGTTGATCAAAGAAAGAAACAAGAACATAAATTTCCAAAAAGCGCTGTCTGTTTTCAAAGGGTTAGCTATATCCTCCTCAATGCACCAAGCCTAAGGTGCACAGAGAGGAGTAAGTCTTCCCCATTAAGCCTTCAGAGCCCAAGGTTGAGTTGGACCATTGTGACTAGTATCAAGCCTCCTATTTCTAATGAAGACCATCTTAATAGGCTGAGTCAGTTGATGGGCACTGACAATAACATTTAAGTTATTTGTCTCCCTTTAAGTTAATTGCTCCCTTGTTAGAAAAGGGGGGGCACTTCTCTTTGATAATACTAATGAGAGAATCCAGTGTCTCCTCACCTTTTAACAATGTTAACCAGCTATATCTTGGACGGATTTCAGATGCCCATATTTTAACTTAGTCCAGCATTGCTACTTGCAGTACACAATTACTGATGGGCATCAGTAGATTGTCTCAGTAAAAGAGGGAGTTCATCTTTAGCATTAATGAGTGGGCAACAGCGTCACTCCGAATTGTATCAAAAAAGAGGGTATTTTAGCAGCAGGGGAAAAGTGGAATTTACACAAATTTGTGCATTAACCTCACATGACAAAAAAAAAAAGGACAAAAGCTGAGAGGTGGTTCGATTGCCCCTGCACTCAATCAATAGCTGTCAGTTAGTCAGGTTGTTCCACAGTGTGTGTGTGTCAGGTTGGAAGTGTTGTTGAGTACTGCTGTAATAAGGCTCCATGACAAGGATTACACACGCATACAGGCTGGATAGAGGATGGCAGAGGCAATTCATGGATGGCGCACAGACTGCAGACGATCGTAAGACAATTGCTGCAGCGTTTCTGTAAAAAGATCACAGCCATTGTTTAAATCCACAGAAAAAGATCCCGTGTAAGTTATCCGGGATCGGGTGTGACCCAGTTATGAAGAAATGAGCGTCTATGACACCACCCCATTATAAGTGGGCAGGGTAATGACTGATCTGATCCAGTGATATGACAGAGGAAATGAGTGACATTATTATGGCTCAAGCATTTAAACAACACAAATAGAAAGGATAGTAGGAACTGCCAATGCTGGAGAATCTGAGATAACAAAGTGTGGAGTTGGAAGGCTGACGTTTCAGGTCAGGACCCTTCAGAAATGGGGGAGGGGAAGGGGACTCAAATAAAGAGAGAGAGAGGGGGAGGCGATGATGGAAGGTGGATAGAGGAACAGATAGGTGGAGAGAAGACGGACAGGTCAAGGAGGCGGGAATGAAGCTAGTAGGGAGGAAGTGGGGGGTGGGACGAGCTGGCCTGGTTTTGGGATGCGGTCGGGGGAGGGAGATTTTGAAGCTTGTAAAGTCCACATTGAGACCATTAGGCTGCAGGGTTCCCAAGCGAAATAGGAGGTGCTGTTCCTGCAACCTTCGGGTAGCATCGTTGTGGCACTGCAGGAGGCCCAGGTTGGACATGCCATCCAAAAAGTGGGGAGGGGGAGCTGAAATGGTTTGCGACTTGGAGGTGCAGTCGTTTGTCGCGAACTGAGTGTAGGTGTTCTGCAAAGCAGTCCCCAAGCCTTCACTTGGTTTCCCCGATGTAGAGGAGGCCACAACGGGAACAGCGGATGCAGTATACCACATTAGCAGATGTGCAGGTGAACATCTGTTTATTGTGGAAGGTTTTCTTGGGGCCTGGGATGGGGGTGAAGTGGGAGGTGTAGGGACAGGTGTAGTACTTCCTCGGTTGCAGGGAAAAGTGCGGGGTGTGGTGGGGCTGGAGGGGCGTGTGGAGCGGACAAGGGAGTCCCGGAGAGAGTGGTCCCTCCGGAAAGCAGATAAGGGTGGGAAGGAAAATATATCCTTGGTAGTGGGGTCAGATTGCAGGTGGCGGAAGTGGCGGAGGATGATGCGTTGGATCTGGGAGGTTGGTGGGGTGGTACGCGAGGACGAGGGGAATTCTGTCTTTGTTGTTATTGCGGGGAAGGGGTGTGAGGGATAAGTTGCGGGAAACGTGAGAGATGCAGTTGAGGGCGTTTTTGACCACTGTGAAGGGGAAATGGCCGTCCTTGAAAAACGAGGACATCTGGTATGTCCGGGAGCGGAATGCCTCATCTTGGGAGCAGATGCGGTGGAGGCGAAGGAATTGGGAATAGGGGATGGCATTTTTGCAGGAAGGTGGGTGAGGGGAGGTGTGTTCTAGGTAGCGGTGAGAGTCGGTGGGCTTGAAATAGATATCAGTTTCCAGGTGGTTGACAGAGATGGAAACAGAGAGGTCCAGGAAGGAGAGAGAGGTATCAGAGATGGTCCAGGTGAACTTAAGGTTGGGGTGGAAGGTGTTAGTAAAGTGGATGAACTGTTAGAGCTCCTTGTGGGAGCACGAGGCATATAGAAGGGAGTAGGGTTTGGATGAATACTGACACAGCTGAGGAACAGATTTACAATTCATTGCAACAAACTACTTTATCAAAAGTTCATGAGTTTTTTTTAATAAAAGGGGAAAGTTCAGTAAAAAATGAGTATAGAGGAGAGAACAGAAAAGCGATTGCAGCGATATAAAGCATACCGTGCTCAACCTGCATGAAGCATTGGCTGAAACACCCAAAATATCATGGAATATTGTAGAATCCTTACAGTGTGGAAGTAGCCCATCGAGTCCACACTGACCCTCCAAAGAGCATCCCACCCAGACCCACGCCCCTACCCTATCCCTGCATTTCCCATGGCTAACCCATCCAGCCTGCACATCAATGGACACAATGGGCAAATTAGCATGGCCAGTCCACCTTAACCTGCATAACCTTTGGACTGTGGGAGGAAACCCACGCAGCCTTAGGGAGAATGTGCAAACTCCACACAGACAGTCGCCCGAGGATGGAATCGAACCTGGGTCCCTGGGTCCCTGGCGCTGAGAGGCAGTGGCGCTAACCACTGAGCCACCGTACTGCCCATGTCCTGGTGGCGTTTGCTGTGCTCCCTCCCCACTTTGCCACTGTGACCTATCTTTATGTAAAGCTCGGGCATGTTTTGATGCAAAGACACAGCCCATTAGCCTCACTCAGAGTGCTCAAACTGTAAGCTCCAGAACTCTCATTAGAAATAAAAAGTGCAATTATTCCACTGTTTCTCACCCGCACCCCTCCCCCCAAAATACACTGGTTCTTTATAATAAAGCATTATGTAAGTCTTAGTTAACGCAAAGGAAGTATGACACTGAGCCACATAAAAGGGCTATTTCAAGGGCAAAATAGGGCTGTGTAATAATGCTGGCCCAACCAGCAACACCCAGGTCCCCAAAATTAATAAATAAACAAACAACAAAAATATATTAGGACAAGCAACCAACAGCTTCATTTAAAAGGAGCAACTTAGAAAGAAGAAATAGTGAGGGTGGGATTTCCAGAGCTAGTGGCCTTGGTAACTGAAAGCGAGCACTGAAATCAATCCAGGATGTTGAAGAGGAAATGAACAGAGAGTGGAAACGGAGCTAGGTCACAGGGGAGGAATCTGAAGACCAGGATAGGAGTTTTTTTAAAATCAGGGTATTGCCACACCAAGCAGTCACTATCGATTAGTGAGCACAGAGATAAAGGGGAGATTTCAAATGTAGGCAGCAGTGTTTTAGACATCGTGATGATGAATGTACCTTCTCCCTGGTTACTGAGGCTTCCTCTTGACAGAGTTTGCAAATTGTATTCTGCTTTTCCAGTACTGACCAGTCAGGTTCCTGAGAGACACAATGCAGGACAGTTATAAAACCAGTCTCTTAGGAAAACGTACAAAACTGTAAGAATTATAACAAAAAAGATTACTAACCTTTTCTGCTTCTGTTACTGTATTTGTGCTTGACCTGAAAATATAAGGAACATTAGCATTCAGCTACAATTTTCACAAATCAATCAATCAATCAAGCTCATTATATGAAGGGATTTTACAGCCCAGTGATGAGCTGAAAAGCGATGGAGAAAGAAGAGCAGAGAGAGAGAGACAGAGAGATGGAGAGACCCAGAAAAGGGTATGGGAGAGTAAGGCGGTGGGGGAGGGGGGAAAGGGGGTAGGGAGACAGAGAGAGAGAGAGAGACACACAGAAAGAAAGAAAGAAAGAAAGAAAGACACACAGACAGACAGAGAGGAGCAGTGAAGATTACTTGTGTTCCTATTTCTTAGAGGTGAATGAGACAGGATGAGTAAAAAGAGAAAATGGAGTGAAGAGAAAATTAAATGCACTTTTGGGTTAGTGAGGGTTCACTTCAGAAGCTGGAGAGGGGATATACAAATCAGGGAAAATTCATACCGAGCACCAGGCAAACAGGAAATTCCATTTCACTGCTCTCACCTTCAAAACCAGTCAGCTCTCAGGACACTTGTTATTTTTACATGTGGCTCGAAATTTGATAAAAATCATTAATGTGTGTTGAATTGATTTTTGACTGTTAGCTCACTGATGTATACTTCTGCTCTGGTTGGTGTTAGTGAGGCAGATACCGATGATGATGCTGGTCATTAGTGATGCATTCAGAAATCTGTTCTCAATGCTGTTCAGTTATTCCTCAAGCACCTTCCCCTACTAAACCTATTAACATTGTGTGACGATTGGCTATTCTACAACACAGGAATAAACACCTCCAAACTTTATAAATACAATACAGTGACCGTCAGGATACCTCCTGCGTTGGTGTGTTCCATTTGAAGGTTTATCCTTTCCTGCTTTCTGGAGTCTCCTGTTTTCTTCCCGAAGTTGTTCCAATTCCTGTCAAAATGACCAGAAACAAACTGTCAACAAAACAGTCAACTGGGGAATTAACAAAAATGCAGCAATGTTACAGGATACAGGAATGTTAATCCTGCCAAATCACACCTGGTGTATAAAGGGGGACAGATAAGTGATCAGTTATTGGCTTGGCCAGATAATGGCAGGTTGAAACTTTATTTCATACTCATCTCTAGAGTTTTACAGCATCTCAGAACTCAGTAATGCTTTTCACTGGTAATCACACCCCAAACCAGTGACTGAGACACTCTTGAGTGAGTGCAATTTCAACGCTCTCCTGTAACGCAGCACCATCCAGGAGAAGGCCATCCACTGTCGCAGGAGTCAGTGCGCACTCCCGCCAATACTGCTGTCCCTCTCAGCACTGACAACAGGTACACCACAGTAGCTCCATCATCGTCATCATCACAGCAACAGCAACATCAATACTACTAGTAGTCCGTATGTGTGGGTCTAACATCTTCAATATAAATCAAACACTTCAAAGGTTTTCAATAAAACTGTGCCTCACACAGGAGGCGGCACCAAGCCATACAGAGAAATATTCAGATTGGTCAACAAAACTTCCATCAGAAAATTAGGGTTCAAGGAATGTACTAAAGAGGTGGTGTGGAGAGATTTCTTGAGGGAATTCCAGAGCATTGTGCACAGGCAGCTGAAGGCACGGTAACCAATGATGGAGCCACGGAAATGGGGTGGATGGGGATGTGGGAGAAGTTTGGCTTCAGGCCACAGAGCAAAGATCTTGGTGGGTCCTGAGATAGGGAGGGGGAGGCCGAAGAGGAAACTGGAAAGAAGGTCCTGACAGACCAGGTGGCAGTTGGTATGGGTTAGTGTTGTGAAAGAATGGGCTGGGCTTGGGGGATAGAGGGGTGTGACTACTGAGGACAGTCTGGACAAAGGCACAGGAGTGAGAGAGAGAGAGAGAGAGAGAGAGAGAGGGGGGGGGAGCAGGAGGGGGGGGGGGAGCAAGACAGAGGGGGGGTGAGTGAGAGAGGGCGATGGACTGGGAGTTCCCATCAGTGCTGCTAGTGATGGATACAGCAATAGCCCCCATCCCAACAGAATGACACAGGGGCAGCTGTTTATGCAGGACCACAGCAGTACCATCTCAGCACAAACAAGACCATCCTTCCCCATGTCAAATATTCATTACCCTCTAAAACAAAACCACAGGGCCATGTGGAAATGCTTAGACAGGAGGGCTCCCAAGTTTCAGTTGCCTCGGCGATTATGTTGCTTCCAGTTCTGCTCTCAGGTACAGGCCCAGGAAAAACAGATTCCCGAGTGGATTTGGAACCTTTAACTGACTCGTTCTGGCTGAGGGTGGAGTAACATGTTATAACCACTTGGGTTGCTGTACACATCGAGAACAACACAGCCTGCAGCATTAACCTCTCTCATTGTCTGCTGGATGTTTCTAATCAACCCGTCCAGTGATGTTATTACACAGCTCTGGAGCAGGTGGGACTTAAACACAGACCTGGCTCTGAGGTAGGGACACTACCACTGCACAAGAGCCCTTCATTTCATGCTACATTTGGAAAGGTCATCTGCATTATCTGCCAGACGTGAACTCTCGTTCTGCTCCTATTAACATTTGAGCCCAGTCAGTGCCTTTATTGATCATTTACCTTCTGCATATTGGCCATTTGTTGTAGATTTCTTTTGAGTTGTTCCACGTTGTTATCACAAACAGAATCACTGTGTAAACCCAATCTCTGCTCCTTCAAATCCATTTGCAACTGGGAACTGAAGATAGAAAGAATGCAATCAGAGCGAGCAATGGAGAAACCATCTCGATGATATAGTTTGACAACAATAATCTCACAAAACACAAGTGTTACAAGCACTGAGTTGGCAGGGGACCCAGAGCTGGAAACAAAATACCAGCACTAGAGCAAGTTAAAACAGTAAACCAACTGGACAGGTTTCCAAATTAGATTCCAACCCAAAACGGGTAACTGGAATATTGGCCTTCATCTCAAAGTCTGGAATATAAAAGACAGGGAATGACACTCAAACTTTAATCAAATCCCATCCTTCAGGAACAGGGTTCAGTTGTGAGCTCTGACCTGGAAGGGGATGAAATGCAGATTCACCACAAAGATATTGGAGTAAACAGGTTACACTATGATAACAATTTGCACAATCGTGTCTCACAATACCTTTAGTTTGAATGTTCGAGTGGTGATCGGATCTAAATGTTTACAATGATTGTATCTCTCCATCTGTCACCCAAATTGATCCTGGGTATGGAGGGACTGTCTTATGAGGAAGAGGTTGAGCACGAATTTAGAGTTTAGAAGAATGAGAGGCAACTTTAGTGAAACATTCTTGGAGAACTTGACAGGGTAGATGTAGAGAGGTTGTTTCCCCTTGTGGGAGAGTCTAGGACCAGACGGCATCATCTCAGAATAAGGGATTATCCATTTAATACAGAGATGAGGAGGAATTTCTTCTCTCAGAGAGGAGTGAATCTGTGGGATTCTTTACTGCAAAGGGCTGTTGGGGCTGGGTCATTAAGTATATTCAAGGCGGAGGTAGATTTTTAATTAGGAAGGGAATCAAGGGTCATGGAGAAAAAGGCAGGAAAGTGCAGTTGAGGATTATCAGATCAAACACGTTCCCATTGATGGTGGAGCAGACTTGATGGAGTGAATGGCTTACTCCTGCTCCCATGTCCTTTGGTCTCATTTCCAAAGGTGGTCATATTCAGACAGAACCTTAAAATTACACAGAGGGTCAGATAAAATGCTAACTCTGTTCCTCTCTCCACAGATGCTGCCAGAGCTGCTCTTTCCAGCATTTTCTGTTCTTCATCCTTTAAAAAGTCAATTCAGACCATTCAGGGTAATATCAGAAAACACTTCTTCACACAAAAGGGAGTGAAAGAGTGGAACTCAGACCCTTCCCCCTCCTACCCAAAAATCCGCCAAGTCAAGGGAGGAGGGGTGGTCAACAGAAAATTTCACAATTCCAGACCAATCAGTTTTTGTTTGGCAGAGAAGCCGCAGATGTGAGACCTGCAGAGGACATTCACATACAAAATCAGTCACCAATCTCAGTGAATGCTGGATCAGGGCTAAAAAGGGGCTGAATGGTCTCAGTGGATTGACACAGAAACTGGTGGGCAGGATCATGGAGAGATCACTGACAGAGAGCACAGAATAAGGCCCCTAGCAATCAGTTAAGCAGATTGGGACTGGAATCCCACATTGGGGAGGAGGAGGAGGAGGAGGAGAAGAAAGAGATTAGACATGGTCTGTAGCCCAGGGTGGGGAACATTCCCATGTTTTCTGTGAGATGCTCCTGATCGCTTTTAAACCCAAAGAAACCACAATAAACACGCTATAAATCACTTACAATCTCCACGTACACACCCACTGTGTCAGGCAGCTCAAGGTGCTGGGCCCAGCAACATCATAATTAAAAATCAAAAGCATCAACATCTGAAAACTGTTGATGTTATTTAATCTGTTCAATCATAACCAGGCCACCAACTGCACAGCAAGAGGGTCATATTGGATATATGTCCATTGTGTGAAAGTGTGTTTTTAAAGGGGGCTTTTCTCTAGTAGAGAGGAGATCAGGTTGGGGTGACATGGTCAAAGACATTAAAACTATCAGATGCTGGAGAATCTGAGATAACAAGGCGTAGAGCTGGATGAACACAGCAGGCCAAGCAGCATCATAGGAGCAGGAAGGTTAACATTTTGGGCCTAGACACTTCTTCAGAAAATGAGAAATCTGAAGAAGGGTCTCGGCCTGAAACGTCAGCCTTCCTGCTCCTCTGATGTTGCTTGGCCTGCTGTGTTCATCCAGCTCTACGCCTTGTTATCACCAGGTTCAAGTGGCTGGAAAGATGTTTGCACTACTGAGGAGATCCAAGTGTTACAAATAAGACACAGACACTAATAAATCCAGTCAGGAGAGACATTTTTACCCAGCGAGTGGTGAAAATGTGAAGCTGACTCCCACAAGGAGGTTGGGACTGGGGGGAAAATAGTGTTGACATATTTCTTGGGAAACACACAAGGGAGCACAGAATTGAATAAATGGTGAGAGATGAACAGCACAGGATTGATCCATCTATAACCACAACTTGAAATACAATTATCTCCTGGTATTTCAATCTGAAGTCTTCCAATCTGCTCCTAAAGCAAAGTAAATAACTGAAAATTAAAAAAGCAAAAAAATCACACCTGTACTTTCTACTAAAGTATTAATTAGTACGAATGAAGACATATTAACTCAGTCACAGAGTTGTACAGCATGGAAAAAGACCCTTCGGTCTAACTCATCCATGCTGACCAGATATCCTAAATTAATCTATTACCACTTGCCAGCATTTGGCCCACATCCCTCTAAACCCTTCCTATTCACGTACCCATCCAGATACCTTTTAAATGTACCAGCCTCTACCTCTTCCTCTGGCAGCTTGTTCCATACACACACCACCCTCTGTGTGAAAACATTGCCCCAGAGACTGTTTGTGTTGAACCGGAATTCTAATTTCTATCCACTGTTGATATTCAAACTGTTAAAGTCTGGACCTCTCCAAACATTATTATTGCAGCCTGCTTAACCAACACTAGTGTCTATTACAGATTCTAAAGAACAGTCATACTGGACTCAAAACTTTAACTCTGTTTCTCTCCCCACAGATGCTTCCAGACCTGCTGAGTTTCTTCCGCAATTTTTTTCTGTTTCAAATTTCCAGCATGCACAGCATTTTGTTTTTATTTGGTTGTCTATTTTTTGTTTTGCTTCACTTTGGGGACAGCTGTCTGCTAGACTGGGTACATGCTGTTGGTCGTTTTCCTCCCATCATGTTGTATTCCAATCCATCGCCCTTTCTGTTCTCCATCATGATTGTAAAGCACATTCAACCCACTGAGTCTGCATCAACACTATCCAAGACCAATCCAGGGTATTCCCAATCTTTGCTCAAACCCCTGCATTTTGTTTTGCTCCTTCTGTATTTATCCATATCCCCGCTGAATCCCCTGTTGAATTCAGTCCAAACACTAACCACTTGGTGAGCAGACAGCTAGTCCCCACTACGCCTCAGTTTTTTTTGCCAATCACATTATTCTTTAGCCTCTATTTATCAACACTTCAGCCATTAGAAACAGTTCCTCTTTAGTTACTTATCTAAACCCTTCATGAACACTTCGATCAAACCTCCTCTGTCAAAAAGGAGCTTCTCCAGTCTGTGCACACAACTGTAATTCCTCAACCTTGGCATCATTCTCACAAAACCTCATTCTCCTTCCTAAATACTTCCAATCTATCTACCTCAACTCCTTCCATTTCCAATGGAGTATGTCCTTCCAATTCCATTAGCTTGACTGCGGTCTTCCTGACCATCTCCGACTGGGTCACATCAGAGTTCTGACTGGCTACCAATTCCACTAATAACTGAGACTGTGACCCTGACCGATTTGTCTTAATCAAATAGCCCGACGACAGTTTACTCTGCTGGTGGGGGGATTCTGTGATACCGGGAAATTTCACTTTCTTTCCAGCTTTTGAGTTGGTTTGTTGGATAGATTTGGACTATTGAAGGCTTCTCATGCTGTCCCCTTATCACAGAATCCCTACAGTGCAGAGAGAGGTCATTTGCTCCATCGAGGATGTGCTGACCCTCCGAAGAACATCTCACCCAGCCCCAGCCCCCTACTCTATTCCTGTAACCCCACATTTACCATGGTTAATCCACCTAGCCTACACCTTCCTGCACACTACAGGACAATTTCCAATGGCCAATCCACCCTAACTTGTACACCTTTGGTCTGTGGGAGATAACTGGAGCACCCGCAGGAAACCCACACAGATTGCAATTGTCAAGCATCCTCTTCCAAGAAATTAGTTGAAATGACACTAATAGTGTCTTTCTCTTCCCAGTCTTCACCCAACAGGTGAATGCACCTAGTGTCTTTATAGCAACTCCGATCACAACACTTCCTCATTATCTCAGTGGGTTTTCAGCACTGATCTCACTGAGATAATGAGGAAGTGTTGTGATCGGAGTTGCTATAAAGGAATTGCTAGAAAAGCTCAGCAGGTCTGGCAGCATCTGTGAAGAAAAATCAGAGTTAACGTTTTGGGTCCAGTGACCCTTCCTCAGAAATGATGGTAGCTGGGAAAATGTCAGTTTATATGCAGAAGATAGGGTGGGGAGAGGGGGTGAGGATTAAACGATAGGTGGGGACAGAGCACAGAGAGAAGAACAGTTGGATAGACAAAGGATTAGATAACGATCTGGGTAGGAGGGTGAATAGCTCTTAAATGCAGCGTGTTAGTGACCAATAATGGGTAATAGCAGACTATGTGATAACAATGCCTGGTGTACGGAGGTTGGGGTAAGGACATAGCAGAGTTCAAACCCTAAAGTTATTGAACTTGATATTGGGTTTGGAATGCTGCAGGGTTCCCAGGTGGAAAATGAGGTGCTGTTCTTCTAGCCTGTGCTGAGCTTCGCTGGAACACTGCAGCAAGCCAGAGACAGGGCCAAGGAACAGAGTGGTGTATTCAAGTGACAGGCAACTGGAAGCTCAGGGTCTTTTTTGTGAACAGGAATTACTGCCTGGCTTGTCACCTGAGAAATACGTCTGCAAAGACCTTCTCATAACCCATCCACCCCTTCCTACAGAGCCTCTTCATGGGAGTTCAACTACATTCTTACCCAAAAATTTCAAACTCTTCTGATGGAAACACGGGACCATTACTGGACACTAACAGCTCCGACAACCCAGAAACTACAAACACATTTGTCAAAACCTCAAACACAGAAGGTACCTGTAGTACTGGGCAAAGACACAACATTAATGCACTTACTGTCACTAGAGACTAGAACAAGGTCCCTTCTCCCTGCACTTCCCATGGAGTTGCCATGTTTACCACAGAAGGAAAGGAATCCTGGCTGGTTCATTTCTCATTCTTTGACACATACACAACTTTTCACCAATTCTTCAACGACTTTACCCACCTTTTGGTACCAAACTCGTTTCTTGCCACACCATTTCATACTAGATTCACACAGCTTATCACTGTGTGCGATTTAGGAAATCCCTCTAACAATCTCCCTCTAAATTTCAGCAGAATTACAGCAGAGATGGTGGGATAGTGGTCACTGGACCAGTAATCCTGAGGACATAGGTTCAAATCCCACCACTGCAGAACATGAAGTTTAAACATTTATTTTTTAATAAAACGGACTAATTGTGACCATGTAACTATTATCAATTGTTATATGGAAAAAAAAAAGTCACCTGGTTCACTAATGTCCTTAAGGGAAGGAAATCTGCCATCCTCACCTGGTCTGGTCCTATAGGTAACTCCAGACCCACAGCAACGTGGGTGACTATTAACTACCCTCTGGGCAATTAGGGATGGGCTAACCAGCAATGCCCACATCTCAAACAAACATTTACAAGTTGACAAACTCTATGAGATGAGACAGTCTTGATGTACACTCAGCTCATTTGTGTGTGAGATACTCCTGTCATTTCTCATCATCATCATCATCATTACACTCCGCAGACCAGCATTTCAAGGACAAAATTGGACACTTTACTGAGCAGCATGTCCTGCTAAGGTCCACTTCATTTGTGGGGCAGGCCCAAGCATGGCCTTTGTTCACAGAGTAACTCACAGCTAAACCCAGTGACTAGAAACAAATCCAGTTTCAACAGGAAACCTCAAATGAAAGTCCATATTTGTGTGATACACTGATTGCAGATATTTAATGTCATACTGTTGGGCTATCAAAATTCAGTGCCCATCTCTGAAGCTGTGCTGCCACTGGGGATGGTAGAGGCTAGGAGAGTGGGTAAAGAAGTGGCAGATGGAATACAGTGTGGGAAGGTGTGAGGTTATACACTTTGGTCGGAAGAATAGAAGCACAGGCTATTATTTAAATGGGGAAAGGCTTCGGGAAAACCGAAGCACAACGGACTGGAGAGTCAGAGTTCAGGATTCTCTTAAGGTTAACATGCAGGTTCAGTTGGCAGTTAGGAAGGGAAATGCAACATTAGCATTCATTTCAAGATGATTAGAATACAGGATCCAAGAGACTACAAGGATCCGGCCAGACCATATTTGGAATATTGAGCAGTTTTGGGCCCCATATCTAACAAGGGATCTGTTGGCACTGGAGAGGGTCCACAGGAGATTTATAAAAATGATCCCAGGGATGAAGAGCTTGTCATTTGGAGGAGCAGTTGAGGACTCTGGGTCTGTACTCAATGGAGTTTAGAAGGATGGGGGGAATCTGATTGAAACTTGCAGAATACTGAAAGACCCGGACAGAGTGGACACGGAGAAGATGTTTTCACCAATAGGAGAGACTAGGACCTGACAGCACAGCCTCAGAATGAAGGGACAACCCTTTAGATGATTGAGACGAGGAGGAATTTCTTCAGTCAGAGGATGGTAAATCTGTGGAATGTATTGCTGCAGGGAGCTGTGGAGGCCAAGTCATTGAGTGTCTTTAAGACAAAGATAGATAGGTTATTGATGAGTAAGGGGATTGAAGACTACAGGGACATGGCAAGAGAATGGGGTTGAGATACATATCAGCAATGATTTGAATGGAGGAGCACACTTGATGGGCTGAATGGCCCAATTATGTTCCTCTATCTTATGGTCTTTGGACTCAGTAAAAGCTTGGGGTGGTCTGTGAACAAGATGAACTTCCTACTAGTCAAGTCTTTGTGGAACTAACACTATGTTTAATTTCTAATGTCTTTCTCAACTGGAGTAATTTTGCCTGGACCACTTTCTACCCAAAATACAGAAAAACCTCAAGATGAGTTCAGGAATTCCAAAAAGAAAGTGTCACGTTGCTCTTCATTCCTTAATTTCTCAAATGAAGCGTAGAAAAATATTTCCATCCCAGCCTCGTGGCTATATTTCTGCCGTGCACTGTACACCTCCCCAACACAATGACCATTTGACAAAATGTTCAGGTCTTGTAGTTCACCATCCATTTAAGGACTGAGCTAAGGAGCAATGTCTTCACTTCACACTGTTATTTGGATTTCTCTGATCTAGAGAGCTGGGAATACTCAGCAAGTCTATTCAAGATGGAGGACAGTACAATTCTTGGGGGGGACACTAAAGAATGAAGGAATCAGGGGCTGAATCTGAGGTACAAATTGGCCATGGTCTCGTTGGATGGTGAAACAGATGAAGAGCCAAGTGGCCAACTCCAGCTCCAATTTCTTGTTTGCTGAGAATGACGATTGGATTAAGCAAACTGGATTATCCACAGCAAAGCTCTAGTTTGCACTGAATGGCTGTTTCACCTCCCCACCCATCAACAGATAAATCAGGGTCCACCTACCGTTGCTTTGAAAGCCAATCCACTTCGTTCTGAAGACTGATGATCTTCTCGCCAAACTCCTGCTTGAAGAGGTGGTTAGCTTCCTCGGCCATATGCCAGTTGTGTTGTGTCTGTTGCAATCTGGGATTTGAGTCGGATGAGTTTATGGTAAAACAAAAGAAAAAAAAACAAAGAGAGAGAGAGAGAGAGAGAGAGGGTGCGGTGTATGCAGAGGGTGGGCAAAGATAAAGTTTAAAAACAAAAAACAAAACAAAAACTCAATGATGGTTAGAAACAACAAAAAAGAAACACACTGGCAACTTTGGCAAAGGAAAGGGGTTCCAGGCAAAGAGAAGGTTTTCTTTCAATGTGTTTATTTGGGTCTATTACTACACAGTTCACAATAAATGATGGTTAATCAACAAGTCTTTTGTTGACATTATCTTGCCCCCAGCAAAAACACATCATTGCACCAGAATTAACTTCAGTGCAACAGCCAACATATCATCATTAATGCATTCAATCTAGGTGTGTTTAAATTAAAAAAAAAAATCAATCAATCATTCTGGAAAGCATTGTGCAAAAGCTGATATTGGTTGCACAATTAACTCCCGCATTATCTAATTCGCTGTAAATTGGTTCATCTCTGAAAGCAACCATTTAGTCCCACACAATTCACAATTAATTCCACATATGCTACTCAATTCTGGGTCTTCTAACGGCCAAGTTAAAATCCAGTTGTATTTTGGCATCAGCCCATTGTAAGTTTACTTTAAACAGGAGGTTCTGCTGGAACAATCAGGAATGTGTACTAGTTAGGTCACATATTATTCAAGGTTGCAACAATTGGCAGGACAGGATCAAGGGGCTGAATGGCCTCCCTTTGTGTCTCGCACAGCAGTTTAGGCACCTAATCCCTTACAACAGAATTGACCCAAAATGGGGTTTCGCCAAATGGGATTGTCCAGTTGAAGTCCAGAAGGCATTACAATGTGTGACAGCTTTCACTTGCAAACAAACAATAATATCCCAAATTATTACAGTGAAATCTTATCATCATCATACCGTCTCATGTTGCAGAATTCGGAAAATGGCAGACTGCAATATGTGCTCATCTAAGATTATGAAAATGCTTTGCGATTCTGAGTTTAAAATAGTGAACTAGCCATGAAGTGATAACATGGGAACTGCTGTATCCAAGGTATTATTTCTCATCACCTCTCTCAATGCATCATCAAAACTGCTCATTTCGATTTAACCTGATCCTATGCAGTCTCTATCACCCCCAATGCTGTTTGTTTTTTCCTTAAAATAACAATCCCACCCATTCATTCTGGGTCAACATTAGGTAGCGTTCCTAATCAACAATCAATCCCCACTTTACAAACTAAACACAATTAAAATTGGTCACACAGCACCTCGGTTTCTGCTTTCCCCAGGCCGTGAAAGGGTCTGCAATAAATTCAAAGCTATTACCCTAGTCCCACACATCTCAGTAAAAAGACTTGCCTGGACCAAGAGACTTTTATCAACTCAAGACCTTGCAAAACCAATATTCCCAATATTTCTGATGGGTGCCATTTAGCAACAAATAAAAAAAAACTCCAAAGGCCGAGCAGAATTGGTCAGGGACAAATTGGGAAGAGTGAATTTGTGGGTTGATCTCCGAAGTCCAGATCACTCAAACCCAATTTGTTGGGCGTTTTTGTGTTTCAAGCACTAAACGCTGTCTCCTCTCACAGCCAGAGGCAGAAAGGGTTTATCATTGCACTCTAAGCAGTACTTTGCAGCTGAGAAATTATCCTAGTCTGAGGTCACTCCAAACACAAAGGTGGTCAAATGGATCCTTTTATTTAAAAAAAACTCTTCAGTTCAAACTTTAATGGTGGGAGACAGTGAAGGTGCGTGTGATAATGAGGCAAATTGACTGTGCAAGCTTAAGTTTGATAATCTTAGCCATTTCGGTTCTGCAACGTATCAACATGGACAAGATCAATCTACAGCCATTCAACTGCACTCGAACCTGTGGCCCATGTTAAAACAATAACTACTTTAAAAGGGAAGCTCTCTGTTATCGGTGGTCAATGACTCTCGAGACTGTCGTACCATTCACACAGCAGTAAAGAAACCAGGCCAGGTAAATGGCAGCAATAAACGGGCCACCGATGAAACATGAATTACTCAAATACTATAATAAACTTTTCTTTGTATTGATTTTTAAATTGGAAAAGAGAAATGCTCCACTGCGAAGTGTAATCACAACTCTGAAAAGGTTTTCTATTCCGTTGTCTGGCTAGTAGTAGTCTTCTCCTTTGGAGTGCCTAGTGTCTCTGTACCAGCTTCCCTGCCGCAGTGTTTAGACTCCTAGCTTGTTTCACCAAATCATTCTCACTTTATTGACACAGGGCCATCAGAGGGAAGAAGGCAGGTAAAAGAGATTGCAACAAAAAAAAAACAACGGAGTGGGGAAGATGAAGAAAATAAAACAAGAAGTAAACAAGGAGGAAGAGAGAGAAACACAGTAAACAGCACTTTCAGGAGCAAATGTGCAGGTTAAATTTGTCTTTCGAGTTAAGCACTGGCATCTTAAAAATCAGTTTAAATACACTCGTTGTACTTGTGAAATCTCTGGGGAAAAGGGTGCTCTGTATCAATCCAGGGCACTATCCCCATCAAGTCCATGTGGTTCGCTTCCAGCCATCTCTCTCTCACTGAGAGCAGAGAGGTGTGAAAGAGTGGCCTGGGGAGGAACAACGGGACAGGATCTGCAGTCAGGGGGTATGACTTTTACTTTCAGGGTTCCGTGTGGTGTCACACCTCTGGGTGTAAACAGCTTCTCAGAGTGACTGGCTGGAATGGACAGGATTGATTGGGAGAAATGATCCACTCACTGCTGAGTTGCACCGGTTCTAAAACCGCCCTCAGCTGACTGCATTTACGGGAGGAATTGGCCTGCCATCGTATCACAGAATCCCTACAGTGTGGAAGCAGGCCATTCGGCCCATCGAGTCCACACTAACTCTCCAAAGACCGTCCCTATATCCCTGCATTTCCCATGGCTAACCCACTCAGCCTGCACATCCCTGGACACTATGGGGAACTTAGCACGGCCAATCCACCCTAACCTGCACATCTTTGGTCTGTGGGAGGAAACCGGAGCACCCGGAGGAAACCCCCGCAGACACGGGGAGAATGTGAAAACTCCACACACACTCACACACAGAATGAAACCTGGGTCCCTGGGGTCCCTGCCTCTGAGAGATGACAGTGCTAACCACTGAGCCACCATGCCGTAATTGGCGTTAGTTATGGTAGCTCACAGAGACTCCTTTTGTTAAAGAGTTAATAGACTGTGCAGAGCATTGTTGAAGTCGGTGGGTTTTCTCAGCGAGTGAAATGGATCTGTCTGTAAACTGGACTGGCCCCTGTGAGTCCTGCCCCCATTCTACCCCCAACCCACTGGTCAACACCCCAACATAGTGGATAAATATACGACCCTGGGGGCTATGGGGTCCCAGAGTCTGTTGTTCTCAGCAGAGGCTGGTGTGTTCGTATTATCTCTGGAGCAGCAGATGGTGTTCGAGTGAAATGACAAGTGGAAATGTCTGACCGTGACAAATCAAGTGTGCAGGGAAGAGGAACCGTCTTTAAGAAACACTGCTTCCTGTATCGCCACTCAGAACTCTAACTAGACCACTGGAGAGCAATCCAGGTACAGTCAAACAACAGCGCTGGGGGGACTCTAACTGACTAGAACACGGTCAGAGACTCAACTCTGATCGAGTTTCACTCAGGCAGCGTTTCTGACAGATTCAGGTAAACTCCAAGCTTCGGTTTATTTGTAGCGGACATCAGACAGAAAGTGAAAACGCAGCAGACTGTGTACAGGAAAGCGAGTATGCGGGTTACAGTGTACAAGCTACTGGGGGGAACAAGGGAGTGAGATTAATCCAACAGCTCTTTGAAAAGAGCCATGCAGACATAAAAGGGCTGAATGGCCTCCATGAGAGCTATCTATTACAATCTGGAATTGGAAATCTCAAGGAGCATTTTGTCAACTTTTTAAAAAAAGTTGACAAACAGCAATTGAACAAAATGCCGAGTCTGTCGAAGAGATAACTAATCATTCATTCATCTTGGATTCCTTTAGCAAAGTGTAATTGTTTTAATTTTGTTACAGCTCTCCTAGGCCCCTGCCCAGCTCATGGAGGAGGGGGTCAAGGTGTGGGACAGGGCAGCGATGATGTTATAGAATGGAGGGGCAGTTGTGAGGGGATGGAGGGAGCACAGCGAAGGTTCACCAGACTGATTCCCGGGACAGGTGGACTGACGTTAGGACTGTATTTACTGGAGTTTAGAAGAATGAGGTGGGGAGGCCTCATAGAAACCTATAAAATTCCATCAGGGCTATACAGGGCAAATACAGGAAGGGTGTTCCCAATGACTGGGGAGGTCCAGAACCAGAGGGTCACAGTCTAAGGATATGGGGTAGGCCATCTAGGACTGAGATGAGGAGAAATGTCTTCACCCAGAGAGTTGGGAGCCTGTGGAATTCACTGCCACAGAAAGTGGTTGAAGCCAAAATATTGAATATTTTCAGGGTGGAGTTCAATACAGTTTTTAGGGCTAAAGGGATCAAAGGGCATGAGGAGGAAGTGGGAACAGGAGACTGAGTTGGATGATCTGCCATGATCAGATTGAATGGTGGAGCAGGCGCGAAGGGCTGAATGGCCTACGCCTGCTCCTATTTTCTGCATGATTCGTGTTTTTAACATCAACGCTCACACACGCACAACTTCACTCCCTCACAGTCTGACCAGACTCTGGAGCATACAGTGCATGTCATTCCCAAACTGGGATAGGAAGATCCATTCAGCTAAATTTCTTTGACTCAGGTTGTGCCAATGATACAATGATGGGAGCATTGCTGGGAATGGGAGAGTCAAGGTGAGGCAGCATGGAGCTAGATTCCCGTGTGCACCAGGGAATGGGGCAAGATACAATCAAAAGCCAAATGAACTGGGGACTGGAGGTTACACTCTCATTGCAGCAATCATGGGAATCATAGAATCTCTCCAGGGTGGAAGCAGGCCACTGAGTCCACACCGACCCTCTGAACAGCAGCCTACCCAGGCTTACCCCACTACCCTATCCCTGTAACCCTGCATTTCCCATGGCTAACCCACCTAACCTACACATCTCTGGACACTACAGGCAATTTCCCATGGCCAATCCACCTAACGTGCACATCTTTTGACTGCGGGAGGAAACTGGAGCACCCAGAGGAAACCCACGCAGACACGGGAAGAATGTGCAAACCCCACACAGACAAGTCACCCGAGGGTGGAATGGAACCTGGGTCCCTGGCACCGTGAGGCAGCAGCGCTAACCACTGAGCCACCGTGCTGTAAACGAAAGGCAGAGACAGAAATATAGACTAGTATTAAAATCACTTGATGCACTAAACAGCACATCAGCTATTATTTCTCCCCAGACAGACAGGGTTTCAGCCCTGATTGTGATTTCACCTGGGATTAGCTGAACTTCTATTATTGAGGATGGCCCTCCTGAGCGGAGAGTCACCCAAAGCCTGCTCTCCTGTATCACAGCTCTCAGTTTGACACAGGTAAGCTTGTTCCTTCAACAAACAGTACCTGCTGCTCAGCGTGGGGGACAGAAATGGATTTCTTAAGGAACCCGCAAACCGACACAGTCCACATACACTGCTCTTTTACCTTCGCTCCAGCTGCTTAATTGTACAGCTCATCTGGTTTGCTTTCTCCTCCAAACGAGTAATGATTTCATTCTTCTGTCTAATCACGTTATCAGAGCCCTGTGACATTTCAAAAAGGATCACAATTTGCAAAGTAGGTTAAAAAAACATGAGAAACCAACCCAGGGTCTGTACAACGCGAGCTGCAGGAAGAGCCCCTCAGTGTGTTTAGGGAACTTACAGCCCACAGCTCTCAATACGAAGCATGTTAACCTCTGTCCTCAGGTTTGGTTGCCCCCACATCCCCAAACCATCTCATGTACCCACTTTCAATCGTAACACACTTTTACTCTGCTATTAACACCTACTCTGCGCCTAAACTTTGTCTCTTCTCTACAACCATTTACACTCCTGTTGCCTACTGCTCTGCCTCACCTCAGAGCTCTAATCACCCTCGAGTCCAAACCTTACCCTGACCTTTCTCTGAAACCCATCTCTTCCCCACCTCTCCCTGTCAGGTCAAAGAAGTCTGACTGAAAGTAAAGTAGAACATAAACAGAGAATTCCAGAGAGGCCCAGCAGGTCTGGCAGCATTTGTGGATAGAGCAGGAGGCAGAGCGAGTGAGACAGTGAGGGACAGAATGTTTCAGGTCTGGCCTGACTCTTATTGGTAATTGAAAGGAGCTGGAAGCTGGTGGCATCTAATACTAACCCTCCGAACCTTGGGCCTCCAGCTGTGTTCCAACGAAGCTCAACTTAATTTGGAGGAACACAATCTTAACTTGCAGCTGTTAGGACAGAGTTCCACAATTTCACTGCATGACGTCAGTCCTCCAATTCTCCTCCATTGCCCGGCCAGGTCTCATTGGCATTGCTCTCAGCAGAGTGAAATCATTTAGTTCTTTCCGCAGCTAATACTGACAAATATTTTTCATCTTTCTCTCTCTCTCTCTCTCTACTCCACACCGATCATCTTCTCAAACTAAGGTAGTCCCACCTGCCTGCTCCTGGCCCATATCCCTCCGAACCTTTCCTATTCATGTACTTATCCAAATACCTTTTCAACGTTGTAATTGTACCCACATCTACCACTTCCTCTGGCAGTTCATCCCACACTTTAAAAAGTTGCCCCTCATGTCCTTTTTAAATTCTTTCTCCTCTTACCTTAAAAATATGCCCCCAGGTTTTGAACTCCCCTACCCTGGAGAGAAGATCCTTGCTAGTCCCCCTATCAATGTGCCTCATGATTTTATAAACCATTAAGGTCACTCCTCTACCTGCTATGCTTCAGTGAGAAAAATCCTAGTCTATCCAGCCTCTCCTTATAACCCTCCACTCCTGGCAACATCCTGGTAAATCTCTTCTGGTGACCAGAACTGCACACAATACTCCAGAAGAGGCCTCACCAACATCCTGTAGAACCTCAACATGACGTCCCAACTCCTGTACTCAAAGGTCTGAGCAGTGAATGCAAGTGTGCTAAACGCCTTCTTAACCATCCTGTCTGCGCAAATTTCAAAGAATTAGGTACCTGAACCCGAGAAATTGCTGAGGAATAAAAAAAACTCAGCAGATCTGGAAGCACCTGTGGAGAGAAATCAGAATTAATGTTCTGGGTGCAGTGACCCCTTCCTCAGGGCTAGACTCAAAACAGACCTGGGTCACTGGACCTGAAAAAGGTTAACTCTGCTTTTCTCTCCACAGATGCTGCCAGACCTGCTGCGATTTCCCAACAATTTGGGTTTTTGCTTCTGATTTACAAGGCCTGCTTTAAATTGGGCATATAGTTTGAGCTGCCCAACGTTAAAAATTTACTGTACAGGCACCTCAATTACAGGTAAATGTTTAAACCTCCTCTGGTCACCACTATCACCAGATGTGGGTGTTACTGGCCAGGCTATTCGTCATTGTCCTTAAGGTAGTGGTGATCAGCTGCTTTCATCAGTTGTGATGTGCGTTGTAGCTCTGTGGGTGTAGCTGTCACAGTAACCAGGTCAGTATGAAGTCTAGGCTTTGTTATCAGCAAAATAAAAAACACCCATGTTGAGCAACAGCTCAAGTTTCTACATCACAAGGCATTTATATAAATGTTGCTGCACCATCTTACTCCATTTCCTACCTGAAGCTTTTGAGAGAGCTCATGGTTGAGAGCTTGGACATCATCCAGCTGCTGTCGAAACGTTACCAACACATCTTGTTTGTCACAGATGTCTTTTTCCAGCATTTTCATGGCTAGCTCCATCTCTTGTTTCATACCAATCTGAACCTCCAACTCTTTCTCAACCTCCTAAAGCAGACAGACAGGACGTAGAAAGTTTACATTAGTTTCTACAGAAACTGATACTCCCCCCAGATTCATCACTGGTCCTGCTCAGCGAGTATTCAAACTACTAAATCGGTACAGCGTGTGGACGAGGTACTATTTGGGCCATTCAGTCATGGCTCTTCCTTTGACAGAGTCCCCCACAGCCCTGCACCTTCTCCCTTTCTCAGTAGTCATCCAATTCCCTTTTGGAAGTTCCGATGGAAACAGATCCTTTTGCACACAGCACAACAACTTGGGTTGCAGGGATAGGGTAGAGGGATATCCTTCAGAGGGCTCGACGGGCTGAATGGCCTGCTGTAGGGATTCTATGATTTAACTCGCTGTGTGAAAAGCATTTTCATCGACCCCTATAGTTCCTTTACCACTTCCCATAAATCTCTGCTCTCTGGTTACTGACCCTCTGGCCACTGGAAATTGCCCCAACATCGAAGTGTTTGCCAGCCTTGCATCTCCCTTCACAAAGTAACAACCACTAGACCAATTCACAAAGAGTACGCTCATAAAATAACATGGCGTCAACACGGAAATTACAAGGAATTACTGTTCAGAATCACAGACTACTTACAAAATTCTCTTGCCTTTCTCTCATTTCAGAGAAGTTCCTAACCCAACACAAATTACTAAAGGATTCTGAACCCAATGGAGTAGTTTCCTGTAGTTAAAACTCAAACAAATGCTCCTCTAAAGAGCTTATTATTATGCTAAATGGAATCAAGTCTCAGAGCACTTCCAGTAACCATGTGTTAAGGTGGTTTAACCAGAGGGTCACCGCGCTGCAAGTGAGGGGAAGAGGTTGAGAATTAGTGTCTTTCGTGGTAAGCATGCAAAGTGCAGGAATTTAACCCATATAGCTGGCATCACGCTACATCACAAACCAGCCATCCAAGCTGGGCTGAATGGCCTCGCTCGGCTTTAACTGCTTTATTACATTGATGGATATGGTACAAGTGAGCAGGGGTTGGTTAGCTTAGTTGGCAGGAAGGCTGGTTTGTGATGCATAGGAAGTAGGTGAGTAGCGCATTTAGTCCCTCAAGCCCATTCCACCATTTCTAGATCATGGCCCATCATCTACATCAGTGTTCTTTTCCTGTGCTATCCCATGTTGCTTGATGTCTTTCGGAACTAGAAAAGGTATCAATTTCTGCCTTGACCTGACAAAAGCCCTCTGGGATTGAAAATTTCAAAGATCCCCCCAAAACCTCCGAGTGAAGACAATTCTCCTTATCTTAGTCCTAAATGGCTTGCTCTGTGCCCCTGGCACCACACACACATACACACTTGCTCTCTCTCACTCACTCAGGGTAATGTTGAGTTTGGAAATCCTTCACTGGCAAACTGAACAGGAACAGTGGTCCAATCAGGGAGCCCAGGCTGACAAATATAAACAGGAGTGTCAGAGGTTCTGTTCACTCAGAGCTGGCTTTAGGGAGCTGGATCAGTGTGAAGGGCTCTCCGTGTGTAAATAAAGGGTGACTTGGTGACAGGACACCAGCCTCTGTGGATTTATTTCAAACAGGATAAGAGAAACCTGAAAGGGCACAGTTTGGTCTGCAGAAGGATGGGAACATTCTGCTTGAGAGTGTGCATGGACAGACTCAATGGAGGTTTTCAAAAAGAGAATCTGATCATTATCCAACAATGGGGAAACAAACACTGCACAGCTCTGGGAAGAAGGCTGGGGAGTAGGTGAGCTGTTGCTGAAAGGCCAGCATGGGAGATGGACTGAACGGTCTCCCCATGTGCTGTGACCATTCTACGATCCTATCACATTGCAATGACCCACCAGCCGGAGCTGTGTCTCCTCCTTCAGTTGTTTTCTGGTCTCAGTGTGGACATCATCTGTTCCCTGGCGGGAGGGTCTAGGGACCAGTCCCTCCGCATTCCCATCTGGCTTTCCCACCTGCAAAACAGAAAGGCATTGAACTGAAGACATCAGAAATTCAGCAACACATCGTTGATTGGAATAGAACAGTAAAACAGTGCCTAATTCTCTCATTACCTACAGACACTGATAAATTCAATCGCTGGATTTACCTTTAAAATAAGCTTTATTCAGGGTTTGGCCAGCACTAGATTATCCTGTAGTATAGGTTTTTGACAAATTGATAAGAGGACTTCAGGAGAACAGGTGATCATTGTTTATTTAATATTCAGGTATGGAGACAAACTCTCAACACTAAAGCTCTCCTTGGTGGCTCCGGTTCACCTGTGCAGGCTGTAACCTGTATATGACAATTCTCACACTCCAGTATCCACATGTCCCGTATTATCTTTGATTCCCACCATCTTTCACAGACAATATCAGAGGCTTGGAATTAAAAAAACCAGATAGCCTGGACAATCTGAATGCCTTGAGAAAGTTATTCATTTGGCTCCCAGATGCTTTGCTAGTTTTGCTTATTACCGACAATATGGAAAAAGATTTAATCATTAACTAACTTAACTCCTTCAGTACTAGCAACACAAAGTATTGAGAAGTGTATTTATGAACCGCAACGCCACTAGGAATAACAGGTTGGATCTGGCTGAAAAAGAGTCATCTCAAAGTGTTACTTCAGTTAGTAGAACTTCGTTCTCGCTTTTTAGCTTTGGTCTGGAATGCCGCAATGATAATTGGACTGACCAGTAAGCCAGAGGCCAAGGCTAATGGAGACATGGATTCATAGAATCAGACATTACAGCAGAGGCCCTTCAGCCCATTAGGTCTATACTGTCAAAAATACACAACTCTCTATACTAGTCTGATTTTTGCACACTAGGCCCGTAGTCTTGAATGGTACAATTAAAATTCAGTTAATAAAGATCTGGAATTAAAAATCTTGGTCTCAGTAATGGTGATCATGTGAACCACCATTGATTGTTGCAAAACCCACCTGGTTCACTAATGCCCTTTAGGCCATCCTTACCTGGTCTGGCCTACACGTGACTCCAGACCCACAGCAACGTGGCTGGCTATTAACTAGCCTCTAAAATGACTGAGCAAACCACTCCGATCAACTTCAATTAGGGACAAGCAACAAGGACAACCACATCCCATGACAGCACAAAGAAACTCAGCAGGAACAAGAGCTCCTAACAGCACAGCAGGGACAACACAGAGAGCAGGGCCTACATAAACAATCGAGCCAATGCTCACTCAATCTCCTCACCCAATAGGGATGTAAAAGAATTGAGAAAAGTTCTTCCTTAAAACAATAGGAAGTTAATTTTAGTAAGGAGAACCTGCATTTAAATAGCGCCGTTACTGCGGTGGGACGTCTCAAAAGTTACTTCATGGAATTTTAAATCAAACGTGCAGGAACTGAGCAATTTAAATCACCACATTTTGAACGGTTCCCTTTCTCGGGGCTAAAAACCTGACCTGAATTACAGCAAGTGGAATTGCAGAGCTAAGGATCCAGACTGATTGGAATATTGATAGCTACATGCGGTTAACATGCATGCATCAAGATCCAGCAAATGAAATACATCCAGAGATATACAAAATCTCTTCAGCAATGGACACCCAATTTGTTGGTATAAATCACAATTAGATAGGTAAGCTAAAACAATCAGCAGGTTTAACACCAGGTTTAGGTCCTCTTGACCCATCTAGAGATGGGGGGCAGAAACTGGCTAGTGAGACTAGCTCCCATTTCAGACCTGGAACAGCAACAATATTTTAGTTAGAGTGCAGTCTAACAGTTCAAACTAAACGAAAACAACGTAAATATGTTAACTTTGCCCCACTATTGTTCATTTTAATTAGGCAGTCACTAGGTTAATGACAGGTTACGGCAGCTCAGCTCCCGCATGTTTGATTTAAAATTCTGTGAAGTACCTTTGGGACGTCCCACCACAGTAACGGCGCTATATAAACGCAGGTTCTCCTGCCTGAAATTAACTTCCTATTGTTTTAAGGAAGATGGCTGAAGTAGTTTGGAGGTGAATTTTAACAGACACAGTGCTCCCCTCCTGATGTACCTACTTCCATCTTCTTCCGAGTGGAGTCACAGTAAAAGGCATTTTCCTTAATTCGTTCAGTCTCTTCCTGTAAGGTGATGATGCGGTTGTTCGCTACTGCAAGCTGTAATTGGGAGGGGGTAATGAGAGAGAATAATGTAAAATTTTATTTTCCATGAAAACCAGGACATAATGTCACAGCACGAGGCCAACCTGTAACCCCACACACCCCCCACAAAAGACAGGATTCCCCCTCCCCCCACAAGAGGCAGCAAGGTAGTCCCTTCACCCAGAGGCTGTGCCCTTGGGTTCCAGTCTCTGCTACTAGTGGAACCACCTTCTCCACATCCACTCTATCCAGGCCTGTCAGTATTCTGCAAGTTTCAATCAGATCCCACCCCCCCTCATCCTTCTAAACTCCACCGAGTCAGAGTCCCTAACCGATCCTCACACGACAAGCTCGGATTTACTCATCGAGTCAAAATCCAACCGGACAGGCACTTGGATGAGGAAACTCCTTCCTGGTTTTCAAATCCTGCTCCATACCTCCACCATCACAACCAAGGTACAGACACAGTGTGGTCGGACATTTACTGTGATTCCCTCTCAAACTCCCAATGCTGCCACATTCTCTAGGTCAGATCAGATTGAAGAAAAAAGGACACAGACTGCACCAGATTCCACTGACCTCTTCGGTAAGCTTTGTGTTCGATTTCTCCAAGGCATCCACTTTTGCTTGGAGATTATTTACAGTTGCACTGCAAGCAAAACACTCATGTTAATTACAGGTTTAGGATTTACAGCACAGAAACTGGCCATTCAGCCTGACTGGCCAACACCAGCGTTTACTTGGACCACTTCATCCCTCTTTTCCTCCCTCCCTCCCTCCCTCATATGTTTACATTAAGTCTATATTATCTGCCTCGAGCGCTCCCTGTGGAAACGGGTATCACATTCTCATCCCTCTCACTCCTCCAGGTGTTCTGGTTTCCTCCCATAGTCCAAAGATATGTGGGTTAGGTGGATTAGCCATGGGAAATGCAGGGTGACAGGGATAGGGTAGGGGGTGGGTCTGGTTGGGATGCTCTGAGGGTCGGTGTGGACTCGATGGGATGAATGGCCTGCTTCCACACTGTAGGAATTCTCAGATTCTAAAAAGAGGTTTCTCATGAATTCCCATCTAGATTTCTTAGTGACTCTCATATTGACGTCCTACTTCCAGACTCTACCATAAGTGGAAACATCTCCTCTACGTCAACCCCATTACATGTGTTGGAGAATAATTAACACCTCAGTAAGTTCACCCTTCAATCTTCTCTGACCTGCAGACAAAGGGCCCCAATCCATTCACACCCTCTCAGTTTCAGCGCCATCTTCCCAAATCATTTCTTCATTGGCACCTTGCTCAATGCCTCGATGGTTTTTATAACTCGGAGATCAGAGCTCACCAGTTCCAAACAGCAGCTCTGTCATCACTTTACCCAGGGGTGGGGGACACAGAGGCAGGAAGGGCTGCTTAGTCAGTAAAGATTTGAGAAAGTTCTGACTCTGACTCTAACGTAGAGCTGGTCTTGCGCCAATGCATCATTTCATACCTTAGGTGTCGATTGAGTTCTTCCACGTAGTTTTTTTGGTCCAAAATGGCAGTAATATGCCCATCCCTAGGAAAGGAGATAACTCCTGCTTTTAAATTGGTTGAGAAACTTAACAGTAAAGCAAACATTAAAATATGACAAGCAGGCCTTGTCATCACCTCCTGGTGACAGTCTCTCGTTAATGCTCCCAACTCAGAATCCAAAAGATACCTCTCCACAAGAAAAGAGTCCAATCACATCCAGACACTCCAACTGAATACCGTAGGAATGCTGCATTGTCACAGGTGTCAACTTTCAGGCAAGACAATTAACTGTAGATCACTTCTCACCAGAGACTGAAACACAGGAACTAGGAGGGGGGAGTAGGCCATTCAGCCCTTCGAGCCTGCTCTGCCATTCAACATGATCATGGTTGATCGTCCGACTCGGCTCCCTGTTCCCACTTTCTCCCCCATATCCTTTGATCCCTTTAGCCCTAAGAACTGTATCTATCTCCTTCTTGAAAACATTCAATGTTATGGCCTCAACTGCTTTCTGTGGCAGAGAATTCCACAGGTTCCACCCTCTGGGTGAAGACATTTCTCCTCATCTCAGTCCCAAATGAGCTACCCTGTATCCTTAGACTGTGACCCCACCATGGTTCTGGACTCCCTGGTCAACAGGAACATCCTTCCTGTGTTTACCCTGTCTAGCTACGTTAGAATTTTGTAGGTTTCTAGGAGACCCCTCCTCATTCTTCTAAACTCCAGTGAGTATATTCCTAACTGATCCAGTCTCTCTCCATACAATCAATTGTGCCATCCCAGCCTGGTAAACCTTCGCTGCACTCCCTCCATCGCCAGAACATCCTTCCTCAGATAAGGAGGCCAAATCTGCACACAACACTCCAGATGTGGTCTCACCAAGGCCTCTATATAATTGCAGCAAGATATCCCTGCTCCTGATCTCTGCTGATACGAGAGATCACATGGAAACAACTGGTAGCAGGGGATTTATTCAGAAGGTCGACAGCAACATTCCTGCCTCAATGAACATCTCTATCATGTTGCCCCTGGTGGGAGCCTGCTGCGTGTAAATCATCTGTCACATTTTTCAGACATACAACAAGCAGCTGCACTTCTTTTCATTGGCTGTAAACTGCCTCGGGATGTCCCAAAACTGCCAGAGGTGCTACAGAAATGCAAATCTAACTCAAAAGTTCTCCACAACAAAATGTTATACCAGTCACTCAATTCGAGAGAGTTATTTGCAACCACAAAGGACAAAGCTTTCATGAGGATTACTGGGTACAGTTGAGGGTGCCGCAATGTAGGAAAGATATGAAGCCAGTGGAGAGAGAACAGAAGTGATTTACAAGAATGGTTGCAGGAATAAGAAACTTCACTGATGCGGAGAGACTGAAGAAGTTGGGGCTGTTCTCCTTGGAGAGAAAACGGCTAAGCAAGAGGAGATCTGATAGAGGTTTTCAAAATCATGGGCGGGCTGGTCAGACTGGACAGGGAGAAGCTGGACAGGGAGAAGCTGTTTCTGCTCAGAGAGAGACCGAGAGGGTATGGATTTAAAGTGATGTGCAACTGAAGCAAGGGTGATGTGAGCATAATCTTTTTCACTCTGAGTAGTTAGGGTCTGTGACGGAGATGTGGAGGAGGCAGGTTCAACTGAGACATTCAAGAGGGACACTGGACAGTTATTTGGATAGAAATAGGGTTCAGGGACACGGGGAAGAAGGCAGGATATTGGTGCTAAGGAATAGAACCAGTGCAGGCATAATGGCCTCCCTCAGTCTCATAACAATCCTGTAATCCTGAAATTCACTGCATAACACTGCAAACTTCTTCAGGCACAGACTATGCTGGCGTTTTTGATTTGATTTGATTTATTGTTGTCACATGCACCGAAGTACAGTGAAAAGTTTTGCTTTGTTTGCAAAACAGGCAGATCATAATGTACAAGGACATACAGATCACAGGGTGTTTAGACAGAGTGAGGCCACATTTTCAAGTGGTGAGGTGATGGTATTTATTTATTTATTCTGCAGCAAGATACACTGTAAACCAGAAAATAAAGAAGTGCAAATGCTGAAAAACAGAAATTGCTGGAGAAACTCAGCAGGTCTGTCAGCATCTGTAGACAGACAAAAACAGAGTTAATGTTTCAGGTCCAGTTCCAAAGAAGAGTCACTGGACCCAAAATGTTAACTCAGATTCTTCTCCACAGATGCTTCCAGACCAGCCGAGTCTGTCTAGCAATTTCAGTTTTCGTTTAACATTGGAAACCAATGTTTGCTTGCCTGCTATGCCTGGGATCTTGCTGTGCATCTGCCCACACTCCACTGCAGCAGTAAACTGTAAAGCGATGAATTAGCATACCCCAGAGCTGCGAAAGTTATCCAGCAGAAGTTGACAAAACAACATTACACAACGTTACACTTACCCCTCGGCACTTTTACTGCTGTGGGCCCCATCCTTCAAATACAGTGAGAAGTCAATCACTCCCACCTGAGAGACAGAGAACATGAGTTAGGATTGCATTGCATAATTTTACAGAACCTTACAAAACAAGACACTGCTCACTACATTGGCAAAAATGTAAGAGAATGATTATTGGCATCAGCACTGCCAAACACCCAACAGCATCTACAACCACAACGTAGATTCTAAACCAGCTTCAGAATCTATGAAAGGGTTTAAATGGGATAGAATTGGAGATTTTTTCCACTTGGTTTACGAGTGAGCACGAGATGCATAAACAGCATAGACCAGTTGAGCCAATTGGCATGTTTCTGTGTGCAAATTCTCTGCAATATTTTACTTATATTGATTGATACTTGCAATTCACATAGGCATTGCATATCTTTTAGATATGCAATAACCCGAGGAGTTGTCACAGTAGTATTTTTTAAAATTGATATTCAGTGAACAACTACAGATTATAGGGGGTCACTAGGCACATATAAAACAGCAGCTCACTGTGAATACAGTGACATCAGTTGTCTGTAACAGTTCCACCAGGTCATATACACAGGAATTCAATGCTAATCCAGCTTCTACTGATTTCATCTCTGGGAAAAGCAATTTCTGAATAGCACCTTTCGTCTGGGTATTTATTTCTGGTCACTTTTGAGATATGAACATCACAGGTAAAACCAACAACGAAAGAACATGTAAAAAATCTTTGAGTGTGTGAGTGTGTGAGAGAGAGAGAGAGAGAGAGAGATGCGGCGAGTGGCAAGAAATGAGGAGGAGGCTAGAGTTTTCACCAGTAAAGTTGAGTTGACAGGTTATTGTTGTTTAGAATCTATTTATTTAGTACTTTTGTTAAGTACAGAAACTTGGACAATGTTTTCTGTTAGCCTGGGTCTATCTTAGAGGCGAACTTGGGGCTTTGATGAAATTTGTATCTTTTGTGTTGACTCTGAGAATAGTGAGGCTCAATTTCCAGCACATTACCCCAATGAGGGGTGACGATGAGTAGGTAGTGATGTTTGTCAGTGGCACCACACTGGCTTTGTCTGTGTTTTTGTCCATTGCTCATCCCTAACTGCCCCTTAGGAGGTGTTCAACTACCAGTCCATGGGGCATACGGACACCAACGATGCCCTTCGGGAGGGAATTCCAGGATATTGACCCAGCGACAGTGAAGGAACGGTGATATATTTCCAAGTCAGGAGGGTGAGTGGCTTGGAGGGGAACTTGCAGGGGGTGGTGTTCCCATGTATCTGCTGCCCTTGTCCTTCTAGATGGAAGTGGTCGTGGGTTTGGAAGGTGCTGTCTGAGGATCTTCGGTGAATTTCTGCAGTGCATCATGTAGACGGTACACACTGCTGCTACTGAGCATCGGTGGTGGAGGCAGTGGATGGTAGTGGAGGAAGGAGTGTTGGTGTTGGGGGGGGCGGAGGTACAGATGTACAACAAACAGGTGGAAGTGAATGCTTTGCCACTGACAAAGTCACTGAAATAAAAAAAACAGCAGATTTTTGATGACCAAAAGATTATTTGAAATTCACACATCTATCAACTGGTTAAAAAGGAATTTCTTCACTAGTTTTACAGTCAAGCCCACATTCTGAGAATGGATTTAAAAAAAGCACCCAGATAAAAAGAAGGTTGTGGTGTTACTGCAGAGAAAGCAGTAACAAAAGCCTCTGGAGAATTAAAGAAAATGCAAACTTTATTTTCTGCACAAAAAGCTGGCTTAAAAATATTGTAGGTTATCACAGGCTTCAGTATGTCTTCACTAACATTCAATGAGATTCCCATAATTGAATTCCCCCATCATTGAACACCCCACAATCAACATCTTGGGAGTTACTGCTGCTCAAAATCTCAAACAGACAGACCACATAAACACAGCAGATACAAGAGTAGTCAGAGGCTGGGAATACTGCAGCAAGTAACTCCCCTCCTGACTCCCCAAAAGCCTGTCCATCATCTACAAGGCAAGAGTCAGGAGTGTGATGGAATACTCCCCACTTGCCTGGATGGGGGCAGCTCCAACAACACTCAAGAAGCTTGACGCCATCCAGGACAAAGCAGCCTTTTTGATCCATAACACATCTATCGTTTTCAACATTCACTTTCTCCATCACTGACACACTGTGAATATCCCTCTTGTGCTGCAGTATACATTGTCTGAAATTTGGCATTCTTGCATTTGTCCTGATGAACGTTAAAGGGAATGTCTCTCTCTTTTCAGCAATAACGAAGGTGTTTTGGGAGTAAACGTATAAAAGGGATATGGTGCCAATGTGGGCAGAGGGTGTCAGGATACAGGTCTGCCATGGTCTCCCTGAACTGGGGAACAGAGGATAACCCCATGGTCCTACCTGGGTATCGAGATCTTCGCCCTTCATACAAAGATTGACATCGATGACATTCAGCCCAACCAGGAGCCCAGCAATCACTGCTCCTTCCTCTTCCATCATCAGAGCGTTGGTTTCATAGAACTCACTGGTGAAGAACAAAAGATCACAAGAATTGATGCACAAGTCCATTCAGCCTCTGAAACCTACACTGCCCTTCAATTCCGTGTTCGAATTCTACATCCCTGCCTGTGCAGGAAATCGATTTATTAAAAGATTCAGAACTATCGGAGTGAAGAAAGGTTACGTCTGTGTGAATGGCCTTGCTCTGACCCCTAACATTATGATCACTAGTTCCAAAGCCTGACAGCAATACAAACCCAATTCCACCATTTAATCTTGACATAAAAGGTATGGAGTTTGCACATATTAATGTCATTCTTTTCTTTTAGACTTTGGACTGTAAACCAGTGGCATTTGGGTGCTGTCAAGGGGTTTCAAAGGTATCAAGGTCAGTCTTTGCAGAACCAGTAATGTGCTTCCTGCAGAGTTAATGGAAGCTTGTTTATACTGTGGGTGTTTATAACCAGAGGGAGCACACATTAAACCATGAGCTAAGCACAGTCCATGATGAGCAAAGCAAGTACACAAAGGTATTTGGACAGATCAGAGGAGACCTGACTGAAGACAGATGCAAGATTAGTTTCTCCTAGGATAAAGGAGATTGTTCAGAGCAGTTAAAGAAATAAGTTACATCAGTGAATAGAAGAAAGTTTGTGAAATGCCAGGATCATGTGTGAAATGCCCATAGCAGGAGTGAGTGTTTGGTTGGAATTACTAAAAGAGGATAGGCTAGGACTTTTTCTACTGGAGCGGAGGAGGTTGAGAGGTAACCCTATAGAAGTTTAAAAAAAAAAGTGAGAGGTATAGATAGAGTTAATGGCAGTTGTCTTTTCCCTAGATGGGGGATTTGGATGTGGGTACAATTACAATGTTTAAAAGACAAATGGATAAGTACATGAATAGGAAAGGTTTGGTGGGATATAGGCCAGGAGCAGGCAGGTGGGACTAGTTTAGTTTGGGATTATAGTCAGCATGGACTGGTTGAACCGAAGGGTCTGTTTCCATGCTGAATGGCTCTGACTGAGAAAGTTGGAGCTCTCAGTTGTGTGAATATTCAAAGGAAAAAGTTTCACAGTTCACAGTTCACAGCAGCAGAATGGAGTTAAATCAATCCTATAGATTTAGTAAGTGTATAGTACTGGTGTTGGGGACTAAATAAGACTTTAACTTGCTGAGTGTTCAAAATCTAGTTAGTTCATTTTAATGGGGGATTTTTTTCTGAAGAAGGGTCCAGGCCCAAAACGTCAGCTTTCCTGCTCCTCTGATGCCGCCTGGCCTGTTGTGTTCATCCGGCTCTACACCTTGTTATCTCTAGTTCATTTTAATACCTTGTTATTTAAAAAAGTATTTCCTGTCATGAACTGTTTTATTGTTAAAAGCACACATGGCTACATATTTGCTTATGTTTCAGTTAAAGACCACCTTGTTAAACTTTAAAACCTGATCTGTCAAGCCAGATCTCATTCTGGGATCAGACGTGTCCAGCAATAACATCAGCTGGGATCACAGCCATTGGAAAATCTGACCCTATTCTGGGAACAGGTGGAAAACATTCCCATGGTGGGGTATGGGCTTCTCAGGAGCTCAGCAACACCACAGAGGAACAGCTCTGTAACAGCTGAGGGTGTTTATCAGGTTTCCCTGCAGGAAACCACCAGGGAGAGATCTCCCTGGGAGATGGCACATAGCACAGTGCACACTGACACTGCACCCAACGTTAACGTGCTGCCATTGCAGATACCCCTCCAGACGGCCCTTGAAGGAGACTCCATGAAGGAGACCAATGCCCCTGGTCTCCCCCAACCGCCAGCCCAGGCTACACTGGACCAACCCTTCCTGGAAAATGGCCAGCACTCCCGGACACAGGCTTACCACGGATACCAGCAGCTTCCCAATCCGGAGCTGAGGGAGGTCAACAGGAACATCGAGCCCACTGAAATCCCAAACTGGTGTGAAGTGGTTATTAACCAACCAAACCAGTGTTCCTCCAGCTCCACACTGTGCTGTCTCCAACTCCAGCACCAGCAGTTCCTACTATCTCGAAGAAATTCTGAAATGCGACAGAGGGTCGTTTCGCTCAATTTGCCCCGAATCATCACAAACCCCTTTGAATAAGTCAGAGATGTGCAAACACAGACCTGAGCAGATCCTTCCGATTAATTAACGCCTTCATATAATCCGACAACTTCTTCTGCATCAGAGCCAGACGTAACCACGCTCTCCCTCTACCAACTGGAGTCCTACAAACATCAAAAGTTACTTTGTTAAAGGGGCTACAAAAATGCACATTGTTGTCGTACAAGTTATGTTTAAGGGCTGTTTATCAACAACAAGAGGGCTAACCTATCAACCTATGTTAGCCATTCAGCCCTTGTAGCCTGGCCCCCCCCATTCATGGCTGATCTGATCGTAGCCTCGAATCCACACTCCCAGCTGCCCCTGATAACCTGGTCAGTCAGGAATCTACCTATTACTTCCTTAAAAATGTTTAACACCTTTCTTTAAAGAAGGCAAGCAATAGGGGCTGAGCTATTCACTCCCTCTAAAACCAGAGAGATTGTGGAGTGATCTGTTTATTCCTCTTTATTCCCTCATGGGATGTGGGAATTTACTGACAAGGCCAATACTTGTTACCCTTTGAATAGAGTGGCTTGCTTAGCCATTTTAGTGGTCAGGTAGGGTACAGCCACATTGCTGTGGGTCTGGAGTCATGTGTAGGCCAGACCGGAGTAAGGACAACAGATTCGATGTCCAAAGGGACGTTAGTGAACCAGATGTGCTTGCCTGAAACATAGTTGTACGCTGATCATTTCTGAGACTGACCTTATAGCTCAGATTTACTGAATTTTAAACTCCACCAACCTGCTGTGTTCGGGATTTGAACCCATACCTCCAGAGCATTAGCCTGGGTCTCTGGATTACTGACCCAGTCAAATCACCACCACAATACTGTCTCAGATTCCAATTCCATTTGCCTCTCGCATCCTTAGAATCCTCAGCACCCAAGTATCCACCGCATGGTAAAGAATTTCAAACTTCACCACCTTGAGTGCGAAAACAGAGTCTCCTTATCTCAGTCTTAAATAGTCAGCTGCTTATTCTGAGCCTCACCCATTCCAGTGTCCCAGCCGAGGGCAAAGCTTTCCCAGCAACTACTACATCAGGCCTCTCAGGAATATTGCCCCCCTCCACACCCTGAGGAGCTCGCTCTCCAGCGAGTGATACTCACTTTAGACCTGGGAGGTCCTTCACACTGACTGTAATTTCACCAGCTTCTGGACACAGCTTCTCCACCACCTCCAACGCACCCCAGAACGACTTGTTCTGCCCCAGGAACGTTTTCTTAACTGCTCAAAACACACAACGGACAACACTACAACATTGCAGTAAAATCAGTGATACACTGGGGGAACAAAACAACACGCACACAAACGTTTAGACAAATGCATGTACTACAGTGATCTGCCTTAGCAGACCCAGAGTTAAAACCAGTACAACTTCACAAGGGATCGAGGAATTCAGGTCAAGGCACAATTAAAGGATTGGTCAGAGTGATATGGAACATTAAGCTATAGGACAATGTGAATCTCCATCCACAGACTGAAGGGCTGTTGAAGCATTGAGGGGTTAGCAATCCCAGCTCTTGTGGGTCTGACAGTAAGTTTAACAGCAGTCCCACCACCACCTAGTTCATTCCTAATCTATGGGATTTCTCCAGGCATTCCAATTCATTATTGGCATTGTCATAGGTTCAGACAGAGCAGAACCACGGTCACCCTGCCGACCTCTTTTCAAAGAGAGTTTACCCAACTGCGCCACGGTCATTCCCTACAACCGCAGCTAATATCCCCACTGCAAATATTTATCGGATTCCTTCTTGCAAGTGGCTAATGAACCTGCTTCATCACCCTTTCAGACAGTGTGTCCCAGATCACGGCGTTGGAAACAAATTCAGTGCTTCCTTCTGCTTCTTTTGTCAGTAATCTTCAAACAGTGTCCCTCTGGCAGCTGTCAGTCCAGCCACTGCAAAACTTTTATTTCCTCTTGGCGTTCCCCGCTCAGAGGCAAACAAACCCAGGTTCCCCAGTGTCTGTACAGAGAGAACTCTGTTCACTGACCCATTGCTCACCTCAAGCACTTCCTCTAGTTATTTTAGGTTCTTGTTTTCCAGTTGACAATATTAAAGGTGAAGTGTAAGCACCCTGTGCTTTATGACATTTTATTAGAGCTTAACATTAAGATAAAGCAAGGCCCAGTGTAACGCACTCGAGATTTCACAAATTAACCAGCATCAAAATGGGTGGATACCTTGATCAATTTTTAAAATTCTCACCCATAATTTTCCTTCAGCTCACAACCATCTGAAGTCTCTGCCCTCCTCAATGTATCCTCTCTCTCTTTCCCCCTCACCACCCCCATTCCCCACAAACACTGGCCTCTGAAGTCTCCCCTTTTCCCTTGCTCCGTCGCTGGGGCAATGCCCTCGGCTTCTTGGACAAAAAACTCTTACAAACCTTCCAACATCCCTCCGCCCTACCACCCCCCTCCCCCCCCCACCCCTTTTTTTTCCCTTAAGGCATTCGTTTAAAAAAATACCTAGCTCTGCGACCACCTGTTTGGGCATCTGTACAAAAGCCTCTTCAGGGTCAAATGCAGTTTAATAATTGTTACTCCTGTGAAACACTTTAGGACATATTACATAGCATCAGTGTGTTTTACAGCATAGTAAAAAGCCCTTTGGCCCATCGTGTCTGTACTAGTCATCAAACATCCAACTATTCTAGTTCGATTTTCCAGCTCTTGGCCCATACCCTTGTATGCTTTGTCGTTTCAAGCGCTCACTGAGATATTTCTCCAACGTCTTGCTGGATCCTGCCTCTACCACCCATTTAGGTAGCGAGTTCCACATAACGCCTCTCCTCTGGGTAAAAAAAAAAAAAAACACCTTTTCCTCAAATACCCTCTAAACCTCTTGCTCTTTACCCTAAACCTGCGCCCTCTGGTTACTACCCCTTGTAAGGAGAAACATTTCTCCCTTTTCATCCTGCTTATGCCCCTCAGATTTTGTCCACCTCAAGTCAGATCCCCCACACACACAGCCTCCTCTGCTCGAAGGAAAACATCCCCAGTCTCTGCTTGATAAAGTTGTTGTTGGATGATGTACAGATATAACTAACTTTCTCCTGTGATCACCTGCCCATTTTAACACTCACCTGATCTTCCTAAGAACTAGAAGGACAGATTCAGTCGTCCAGCGCCAAGATTCGCACGGCAGTGAGAATTGTGACTCACCCAGAGACATTAGTTGCCCTGCTAATTGAGGAGCTGTGCTATTGGAAGATTCTTTCATAAATAACCTCAATTCTGCATAGCAACTGGGTGTACATTTCCTCATCACACACATTAGAGACTCCGAACTGGTTTATACAGTCTCCATCCTCACCCATTCCTTCTCCACTCCCAACCAGTAAACCCCCACTCCCAAATCATTCCCCTCCTTCTCCCCATCCCCACAATCATACAGCATGGAAACAGGCCCTTCGGCCCAACTCGTCCATGTTGACCAGGTTTCCTAAACTGAAGTGATCCCATTTGCCAGCATTTGGCCCATATCCCTCTAAACCCTTCCTATTCATATACCCATCCAGATGCCTTTTAAATGTTGTAATTGTACCAGCCTCCACCACTTCCTCTGGCAGCTCATTCCATACACTCACCACCCTCTGCGTGAAAAAGCTGCCCCTCTGGTCCCTTTTAAATCTTTCCCCTCTCACCCTAAACCTATGCCCCTCTAGTTCTGGGCTCCCCTACCCTGGGGAAAAGATCTTGGCTATTCACCCTATCCATACCCCTTAAGATTTTATAAACCTCTATACGATCACCCCTCAGCCCCCAACACTCCAGGGAAGAAAGCCCCAGCCCATCCAGCCTCTCCTTATAGTTCAAACCGTCCAGTCTCGGTAACATCCTTGTACATTTCTTTTGCATCCTTTCCAGTTAACAACATCCTGCTGATAACCAGAATTGTACACAGTACTCCAAAAGTGGTCTAACCAATGTCCTGTCCAGCTTCAACATGACTTTCCACCTCCTATACTCAATGCTCTAACCGATGAAGGTAAGCATGCCAAACGCCTTCCTCACCATCCTGTCTACCAGCGACTCCACCTTCAGGGAAGTATGTACCTGCACCCCTTAGGTCTCTCTGTTAGACTACAATTCCTGTGGCCTTTCTCCCTCCTCCCCTTCCTGACTGGGGAGATGAGGGAAGGAGTAGGGAGGAGGGTCAAAGGGAGCCGGAACTGGGTGCAACGGGGAGTGGAACGAGGCCTTCTGTGCCTCACAGGACAGGAGCAGCTGGGAGACAGGGAGCCAAGGGTTTGTTGTGATCCCTTCCTGAAATATCTCAAGCACCACCTCCCAGACTAGAAACCCACACTTCATTGACCTGCTCACCCACTCCCCACTCCTCCCTCAGTACCCTCGCTGGAGGAAAGGGGATACAGGGGGATATCTGAGAGAGAGGTTTGCAATATTAGGACAGGTGATGTTAAAGCAGACCTGCTCCTAGTCGAGGAAGGACCGGGGAGGTCACAAAGCCAAGAGATTTAAGGGGCTGTGAGGAAGAGTATTTTTATCCCCCTATAACAAGACCTGGGCACCCACGAGGTAGAAGTGGAAGCGATGGAGGACACCAGTGGGAAATAAATTTGTGGGGCTTGGGGAATAAAGTGGCGGAGGTGAAGGATTTGCTGTACAGAGGGCAGGACAGACCTGACGGGCCAAAATGTTCTTTTTCCAAGGTATAAAGACTCCAACTGAACAACGGCCTCACACAACGTTTGCCCATCAATCCACTCAAGTGAGTGGTTTGTAAAATGGAGGTTAATTTCGAGGCACTTCCTTCCCACACCTTATTAAAAAAAATCGAGAAGCTGGCCCCTGTCGATCTCCCCAAAGACCAGGCAGCTGTTGGTCCTGGAGTTACTCACCTTTAAGGCCATGTTTCAGGCAGTGTTCCATAACCGCAAAAAACTGCTGCAGAGGAGCATAGTCAGAATCCAGTGACCGTCCCAGGTTTAACGCTGACTCAATGAGACCCTTGATGCTGAGTTTCGCCATGTTCATTAAATTCAACCGCTCAATTGCAATGGGGTCTTTGGGGTCTGAAAACAGACATTAAAAAGTACATCAAAACATTTACTCAAGGCAATACACAACAAGTAACATTAACTTAGAAAAAACTAGACACTTTCATTCACAAAAGCGCCATCATAACTGTAAAATCTGAGTAATAACATAAACCGGAGACCTGAAATAAAAACAGAACGCTGGAGAAACTCAGCAGATCTGGCAGCAGCGAGGAACAGAGTTAATGTTTCGGGTCAAGTAGGATTCCAACTCACAGGCTTCACACCAGCACCCTCCTTGTATCAGATTCCCCCTGCCCCCAACGCCACGACTCCCACCCTGTCACTGTTTAACAAGTCTCCCCTTAAATGTATCGACACTATTCACCTCAAACACAGCTTGTGGGAGGGAACTGCACTCCGCAGACCAGGGGACACTAATCAACTTGGGCACAAGAGGGTCAGCGCCGAGGGAGCGCCGCACTGTCGGAGTCACATGAAGGCCCAACTGGGTAAGGATGACAGATTTCCTTCCTTAAAGAGGACATGAGTGAATCAGATTGGGTCTTCACAACAATACACTAGTTTTGTGTTTCAGAATGTATTGAATTAAATTATTAAATTTCACCATCTGCCACAATGAGATGTGAACCCAAATCCTCAGGACATTAGCCTGGGGTTCTCAATTACTATTACCACGATATCAGCTGCCTGTTTCCCCCTCGTCGTGTTCCCATTTCAGACTCCAGCAACTACAGCACCTTGTTATTTTAATAAAAAATGCAACACATTTCCCTTAATTTAGGTTAACACAGTTACAAGCTCTTACTTTTCAATTCATTTTCAAGAAGCTCACCACCACCTTCTCAAGGGGCAACTAGGGACAGGCAATAAATGCTGACCCAGACAGTGATGCCCACACTTGGCAAATTAAAGATTGAGGTGGAACAGATGCACAGGGCTGAGTGGCCTGCACCGTTCGTACATTCGTAACGTGGAGATTTCTGAAAGGTTTATGGTCTAGATTTTGTTTTAGAGCCACAAGTTTTTTTTATTCATTGAAAGCCATAAGATGAACATAAACATACAAACACCAGCACACTCGCAAGTCCCCGCCGGCTCTTCACAAGAGCCATCACATTCAACACACTTGCCAACTCTTACTACACTGTCCTACAACTGAAATTGGTCCTATTTGTTTATAATTGAAAATTACTGTTGAATCTACTTTCACTGCCCTTTCAGACAGTGGGTTCCAGATCACAACAACAACTGTGTGGAAACCAATTCCCAACATTCCCTGCCCTGACTCTGACATGGATTACCTGCAATTTCTATCCTGATTATGGACCCTGCTCTCAGTGCCATCAATGTCTCCTTCCTTACTTACTCCATCAAAACCCATTCGGATATTGAACACCTCTGTTAAATCTCCGCATCACACAGGAGCCCAAGAAAGAGGAGCCATTCGGCCCATTGAGCTCGCTCCCCCCTTCAATTTAATCATCTCCAAAATCAATGTCACCACCCTTTTGGACATGCTATAATGCCGAACGTGACCAACTGGTGATTGAGGTTTTACAATCACCATCCTCTTTCCATGACAGAATCTAAAGAGCCTAGGGGACTCCCAGCGGTAGGGGAGAGTCACTAGCGAGTCTTAAAGAGACAAGGACTTTGTCTTAAAATGAAGCTGGTTACTAAATAACTTCCAAATAACTACCTTATTGACGCAGACATTGTAACAAAGACTAAGAGAAGAATTTACATACAGATCCAACCCCTTGGAGATCCAATGATGACATTTCCCAAAGCAGGTCCTCATGACATCATCACATTGGGTGGAGCTTAGTGCTGAGGTCAGGATTAACCCTTTCAGAATTGTTACTTTATACAACACCCTTCAACCCTCGATTCCCTCAGAGACCAAACTCTAGCGACCTCATCCTTCAATATATTCGACATCCATAACCCTGTGGAACAGAGGATTCTAAAGACTCGCAACTCAGAGCGAGGACATTTCTCCTCACCTTTGCTGTGCAGAGACCAGTCCAATTCAGGGTCCCCCAAACTCTGGTACTTTGCAGTAAATCTCCTGCACGCACAGTACGCTACAAAAACTGGTGAGCCTCAGCGAATGGACCAAAAAGCTAGAAACACTAAAAGTTGTGAGAGATGAACACCAGTTGACAGCCACGGTTTCTTTACTCACCCCGAAAAACAAAACTGAGAAAACAAGTCCCCTCAACTTTTTAAGCAAAGTTTCAGGCGATACTTCCTTGTGAGAGGGCAGACAGAAACATGACACAAACTGCTCTATCGCAAACAGAGGAATAGAAGCAGTCCAGCACAGGAAGCTGCCAGGGAATGAGATTCTAAATCTTTGGTGCAGAATTCTGCCAAACCTTCATTCACAGAACACAGGGGCTTTAAAAACTGAGCTGGGCTGGTATCACAAGCACTTTGTCAACCCAAGTTATTGATTCTGGGGTCAAAACTGAGACAGACAGATTTCTGATAAGTAAGTGACATGACAGGTCGTGGAACCAAAAGCTGGGGGAAGTGGAGTGAGGAGACAGAACAGTGGCATGTTCAAGAGTGCGTTCGTTAGAGAGTCAGGGAGTTAACTGTAAAGGAACAGCATCTGGTTACAGCAGGAGAATGGCACCAAGTGAAACGCTCAGAGACACAGTGTGGGCACAGTGGGCTGAATGGCCTCCTGCTGTGCTGTGACAGTTCTGTGATTCAATCAGGAGCTAAATGAATGTCAGAACAGGTTTGAGGGGATGAATGGACTCTGCTTGCTCCCAAGTCCATACTCGTTCAAATGAGTATTTCTTGTTTCAGAAACAGAGCTGGTCTGACCACCCCAGTGGCTCCCTGTGGTTTCTGACTCACATTCAACAACTGCTATCATCCAAGATATAAATGCGATTGGTTCACAACCAACAGGCTGCACCAGTTACATGGGTGAGCCTACCCTGTGAAGTACCAACAACACAATCAGGACTGTGGACAGTGAATGCAAGGCTCCTGATGTTTTTCTGCTAAAGGATTTACTAAATAGATGCAAGAAAGAATGAGATAAACATTCCATCCTATAGGTCGGCTGCTCTCCATTCTGACTCATGAACCCTTCTCTTCCTCTCAGATCTCAAACATGCAGTACTGGAGGCCATTCGGCCCAGAATGCCTGTGACAGCTCCTTGAAGGTGCTGTCCAATTACTCCCACTCTCCTCACTGCCCATAGTCCTACCAGCCTATTTTGTTGTGAAAAGATGCGGTGTGCTGTTGTAATTTTGAATGTGCTGCCTACAGCTGCAGTGAAAGCAGATTCATTTTTGTTACACATCCATTTATTGCATGTGGGTGTCGTTGGCTGGGCCCAGCATTTATTGCCCGTCCCTAGTTGCCCCCTTGAGAAGGTGGGGGGTGAGCTGTCTTCTTGAACCGCTGCAGTCCATGCGCTGTGGGTTGACCCACAATGTCCCTTAGGGAGGAATTCCAGGATTCTGACCCAGCGACACTGAAGGAACGGTGATATATTTCCAAGTCAGGATGCGGATCAGAGAGGCTGCTCATTACCTGCTCCTCCAGGGGCAATTATGGACTTGAAACAAATGCTGGTCCAGCCAGCAACATGCACCCCCCTCCATAATGACTTTTAAGAGGGAACCTGCTTCCACTGCCCTTTTAAATGACACATTCCAGACCACAACAAACAACAACAACAACAACAACTTGCTGCATTGAAAAAGCACCTCACCTTGGGCCCTTTGACAATCTGTTACCTCTGGTTAGTGACCCTAAAGTATGTGGAAACAGTTTCTCCTCCATTTATGCAGCTGTAACTCCCTCATCATTATCTAGAAACACAATTAAACCTAATCTCTAATTACTGTGTTTTTAAAAACCTCATTGTTTAAGTCAATTTTATCCACCCACTCTGAAGTCTTTTGTTCCAAAATGCCTGGAAAAACAGCAGCAATCTGTCAAGTTCTAAACTCTGCTGGCACTATGTGTTTCTAGGGGACTGTTGCTATGATAATTAGAGCTTCAAAATTCATACTTACTGTTTTATCAAAAGGATTGGTTTTACCGCAAACATTTACAACAGCAAAAACCTGCATTTATATAGCACTGTTACAGGCTCGCAGAGGATAGTACATGTAGAGATTTGTTGGTCGAACAGCCAGCTCCTGTGCTGTAACATCAATGAATCTCTTACTCAATTTGCAGATTGATCCTGGCTGTCATAAGACCATAAGATATAGGAGCAGAGTAAGGCCATTCGGCCCAGAGTCTGTTCTGCCTTTCAATCATGACTCATATGTTTCTCAACCCCATTTTCCCGCCTTCTCCCAATACCTTGATCTCTTTATTAATCAAGAACCTATCTACCTCTGTCTGAAATATACTCAAGGGCTTGGTCTCACAGCCTCCTGGGGCAATGAGTTCCACAGAGTCGCCACCCTCTGGCTGAAGAAATTCCTCCTCATCTCAGTTCTAAAGGGTCGTCCCTTCACTTTGACTCCTCAGGTCCTAGTCTCTCCTATTAGTGGAAACATCTTCTCCATATCCACTCTATCCAGGTCTCTCAGTTTCAATTAAATCTCCCCTCATCCTTCTAAACACCATCAATTACAGACCCAGACTCCTCAACCGCTCCTCATAATGACGAGCCCTTTGTCCCCGCGATCATTCAGGTAAATCTCCTGTGGGTCCCCACTAAGGACAGCACATCCTTCCTTAGACACAGGATCTAATGCTGCTCGCAATATTCCAAATGTGGTCTGACCAGGACCTTCGTACAGCCTCAGCAGTATATCTCTGTTCCTGTATTCCAGCCCTCTTGGAATGAATGCTAACATTACATTTACCTTCCTAACTGCCGACTGAATGTTAACCTGGAGAAAATGGTGAACTAGGATTCCCAAGTCCCTTTGTGCTTCAGATTTTCAAAACCTTCCATGACCAACGTGACTTCATTCCTCTAGCTTCCTCCTCAATGCATTCACCCTGTTCACCTCAAGCACCTCAGTCATATCAAATTCTACGTTCTGACTGCTCTCGGGGTAAAAATATTTCTCTCGAATTCTTGACAGGATTTGTTAGTGACTACCTTTTCATTTCTGTCTCCCTTTTTGAGTTCCAGACAAAACTGGATTTGTTTTGTCAAATCTTCTCTCGTGCTCACGAGGCTAAACGTAACTGGTTTGAGCATTAACTTTCCCCAACTAACTGCAAACATTAAAGATCACAGCAAACAGAGTCGTAGGGCAGTACGTAGCACTGTTAACAGATTGTACAACAGGTGACAGTCTGTATTTAGATGTGGTTTAACTGTCAAAGATTTCCCTTCTGATAAATGGCAATCTCAGCCCGAGTGAGGGGGTTAAATTTAAAACTGCGAATCTTTTTTACAAAGCTAAAAACGAGAAGTGCAGAAAAAGGATTGAAAATCTCCCAAGCATAACATGTAAGCAGCCTTCACTGGAGAGGAGTGACATTTTGGCAACGCAGAATGCATCTGGCGCACACTGAAATGTAAAGCAGATCTAAACCAACAGCGAAAAATATGGCTGGGTGCACTTGAATTAAGAGCAAAATCATTTCTGCATGTGGTGCGTCTAGGCACGGAAACAGATTCAGAGACATTGAGCGTGTAATGTCTTGCAGAATGCAGAGCTTGGGATATCTGTGTTCCAACATGGAGAACTGAAAAAAGGCACAACAAAGACTTCCAGGGACAACAGCAAAAGTGAGGCAGACTAGCCCTACATGGAAAACAGGACAGGATGGGGATCTCTTCCCGAGAAATGGGAAGACCGAGTGGTGAGCCGGCAGAGGACTTCAAAACTTAGCACAGGGAAGAAGATGGAGATGTTCCCACTTGTGCAGCACACTAGAAGCAGGGAGAGCAGTCCCAAATAAATCCACTCAGGAATTCAGGAGAAACTCCCTCCCCAGAGAGCAGCAAGATTGTGGAACAGGCTCCTAACAGGGAGTGGTCGAGGTGGTTACAAGGAGGGAGAAAGGGAAAGAGGGAGAAAGGAAATGGAAGGAATCATTGAATGATGTGATGAAAAGGGATGTGAGGTGGTTTGTTTAAACCTCAAGATGATTTACGGAGCCAACATGGTGGAGAGAGTGAGAGGGGAAAATCAGAGAGAGAGAGAGAGAGAGAGAGAATGCAAGACAGAAAACGGAGAGAGTGCATTTGAGAAAAAAGGAAGGAGAGAGAAAACGTAAGAGAGCAAAAGAGACGAAGAGTGCACAAGAGGAAAAAGAGAACGCAAGAAAAGAAGTGAGAGATTAGAGGAGAGTGCACAAAAGAATAAAAAAAAAGTATGCGAGAAGAAAAGGAGAGTGCACGAGAGAAAAAAAACCAAAGAGAAAAAAGAGCGAGTACAAGAGAGAGAAGACAAGGAAGAGTGCAAGAGAGGCTAAGACAGAAACAGTTCTCTCTGGTGGGAAAGTTGAGAGTGAGAGGCAGGACCATACAACAGCAGGGAGTGGGGACAGTGACACGAGAGTTGGAATCTGGTACTTCACCCCTGTCCCCAGATATCCCTACAAAGTTTTGGAGCTGTGATGTTATTTCGGTTAGAGCTTCTCAGTTCAATTGTTTATTTGTTAAATGATGCAATCATGACAACGCTTGCATTGAGATAGCGCTATTATCACAGTAAACACCTCCCAGTGTTTTCAGCCTCATCGTTGATCACTGAGCCACAGCGATTAAAACGGAGTGGAGAGTGTGGGACAGAGACACACAAACGGTCGGGGGGGAAGCGAGAGAGACACAGAGACAGACACAGAAGAGAGAGAGACAGACAGACAGAGAGAGACAGACAGACAGACAGACAGAGACAGACAGAGACAGAGACAGA
>NC_063332.1:175057647-175073060 GCF_021869965.1 Rhincodon typus
TCACCGCTAGCTTACAAAGACACAAGAGCCAAGAAACAATCCTGTTACCCACCTTCTGCTTCCTCAAGTATCTGATCCACCCAAACCGTTAAATCCTCCCAAGAGTCTTTGCAAAGAGCAGCAAAAAGTAAAAAAGGGGGAAAAAAAAGGACAAAATGTCATGCAAATAAAACCAACAAAAGAAACAACTTCTTTTAAAATTAGGGAAAAAAATAAATGGGGGACTGCAAAAGAAAAAATGACACCATGACACTTGGGTTGTATCTGTTGTGATTTGCAGAGCACAGAGCAAGCAGATTGGCAGAATGGCCTGTTCCTGTCTTGAATTACAGTAACAGAAAGCTCCTACTTATTCAAATTTCACTTGGGCATTTTTAAAGGCAAACCTTAATCTTTCAAGCAAGTGATGTAACTGGTTCACGTTTACTAGAATATGTAAAAAGAGCTAAGCTACTGTATATACACAGTGCCCTCTCACCCACATGGCCAGAAAACCTGGTAGGGACTGGTAAAAAGTCCCATTCTCAATGCTGGATTGGTATCTGTGCTTCTGACAACACCCACAATCTAAACACATCGTTCGCACTGTTTGATTGAAGGAGAACATACGCCAGACAGACGGGTGACAGCGCCATGACCTCCACCACAGACTGGGCAATGAGGCAGGTCCTGAATCCACGACAGGACACAACGGGGATTAAACCCCGATACACTGGGCTCCAATCTGACCCATGCCAGCCACCCATCTTCAGGTGCTCAAAGAAGGAACTAAAACAGGAAACAGAAACTGCTTTGCAGAAAAGCTGTGAAACTAATAACAAGCCTTTCCCTGCCACAGAAGAAACCCCAAAGGGACAGCGAAAGATAATTCCAGGAAACCTGCTGTATTGACCTGTGCAGCAGGCAACATGCTATGAAATGTATGGACTCACACAGCTGAAGGCGGCTATTTGGTCCACCATCTTTGAAAGAGCTATCCAATTAGTCCCACTCCCAATGCTCTTTCCCCTTCCCCACCCTGCCAGGCTTCACAATTGTCTCCTGGCAATTACATACCCAAATCCCTTTTGGAGGTTCAGCCTGAATCTGCTTCACCACCTTTTCAAGCAGTGAATGTTCCAGCTCAGAACAGCCCACTGGGGAGAAAAATAAATCTCCACTCCCCTCTTGTTTTTAACCGATTTCCACAAATCTGCTTACTGACACTTGCCAATGTTTTTCCATTGGCAAGTTTTTTTTTTTTTTTTTTTTTTTTTTTTTTTTTTTTTTTTTTTTGTAATCTCTCCTGGACCTTTCTCTGCTTAGAGGAGATCAGCCCCAGTTTCTGCAGTCTACCCACACCCCCCCCCCCCCTCATCCCTGGTCCCATTCCGGTCAATCTCCTCTGCACCCTCACTAAGATCTGGACATCCTTCCTGAAGTATGAAGGCCAGAATGAGCTCAATACACCCTGCTGGAGGCTAACCAGTGTCTCTGAGATAGTAGGAACTGCAGATGCTGGAAAATCTGAGATAACAAGGTGTAGAGCTGGATGAACACAGCAGGCCAAGCAGCATCAGAGGAGCAGGAAGGCTGTGTCTCTGACAGGTTTAGGACAACTTCCTTGCTTTTATGTTTTATGCCTCTACTCATTAAGTCTAGATCTCTTCTCTATTTCTTAAAAGAAAGCTCATTAACTTGTCCTGCATAGTTATAACCATGAATGCAGGCTTCCATGGTTCTCAGTTCCTATACAAGAACATAAGAACCAGGAGTAGGAGTAGGCCATCTGGCCCCTCGAGCCTGTTCTGCCATTCAATAAGATCATGGCTGATCTTTTCATGGACTCCGCTCCACTTACCCGCCCACTCACCATAACACTTAATTCCTTTACTGCTCAAAAATCTATCTTTGCCTTAAAAACATTCAACGAGGTAGCCTCAACTGCTTCACTGGGCAGGGAATTCCAGATTCACAACCCTTTGGGTGGAGATGTTCCTCCTTAACTCAGTCCAAAATCTGCTCCCCCTTATTTTGAGTCAATGCCCCCTGGTTCTCGTTTCACCCCACAGTGGAAACAACCTCATGCTTCTATCTTATTGAAATATATAAAATTATGAAGGGAATTGATAAGATCTCCCCCTGCCCCACGAATTCTTCTAAATTCCAAGGAGTACAGTCCCAGTTTACTCAATCTCTCTTCATAAGCCAACCCTCTCAACTCCGGAATCAGCCTAGTGAACCTCCTCTGCACTCCCTCCAGTGCCCTGATATCGGGGTGGCATGGTGGCTCAGGGCTCAGTTCTACTCAGGGTTAGCACTGCTGCCTCACAGTGCCAGGGACCCGGGTCTGATTCCACCCTCGGGTGACTGTCTGTGTGGAGTTTGCACAGTATCCCCATGTCTGAGTGGGTTTCCTCCGGGTGCTCCGGTTTCCTCCCACAGTCCAAAGATGTGCAGGCTAGGTGGATTGGCCGTGCTAAATTGCCTGTCGTGTTCAGGGATGTGTAGCTTAGATGGGTTTATAGCGGGATGGGTCTAGATGGGATGCTCCGAGGGTCAGTGTGGACTTGTTGGGCTGAAGGGCCTGTTTCCACACTGTAGGGATTCTATGAACTCATTCTATCCCTTCTCAAGTAAGGAGACCAAAACTGTACACCGTACTCCAGGACCCTATTTAGCTGTAACATAACCTCCCTGCTTTTAAACTCCATCCCTCCAGCAATGAAAGGCAAAATTCCATTTGCTGCCTTAATTACCTGCTGCACCTTCAAACCAACCTTCTGTGATTCATGCACAATGACACCTAGGTCCCTCTGCACAGCAGCATGCTGCCATTTTTTACCATTCAAATAATACTCCCTTTTACTGTTATTCCTACCAAAACTTTACCAAAATTGAGTGAGTGAGCACATGGAATACAACCTGTCTATATCCCTCTGCAGACTTTCAGTGTCCTCTGCACATTTTGCTCTACCTCTAGGAGACCAGGCAGCATCAGAGGAGCAGGAAAGTCGATGTTTCGGGTCCTGACCCAAAACGTCAGCTTTCCTGCTCCTCTGATGCTGCCTGGCCTGCTGTGTTCCTCCAGCTCCACACTGTGTTATCTCAGACTCCAGCATCTGCAGTTCTTACTATCTCTGTTGCTCTACCTCTATCTCTTTCCAAGTACTCCAATTAATTTATATTGTCTCTCTATATTCTTATCTGCACACTGTGTCTGTTCCAAATCACCAACTTAGCAATGAGCTGACTAAAATCACTGTGCTGTTGAAGAGGAGGCTTACTACAGAACCTTAATAAATTTAGGCTTCTATATGAAGAGAAGACTTTCCTCTGAAAGAAAACAGATCAATTCTGAAGCAAAAAAAAACCCAAAAAAGCTACAGGAACAAAATCAAGTCTGTATAGCTACAGCCAAAGCTTTCGGTGCACTCTGAATCTGAACACCTTTTATCTGTGCCAGCCCTGCATAGGGAAGAGTTAACCCAGGCAAATAAAACAATGGCCAGACTAAATGAGACGATCAAAACCCTGACTCCAGTTACGAGTAAGTGCGTCAGCCTGCCCCTCCCCCAAAGAAAGGCAGTGGGGAAAGCATGTCTTTGTATTCTCAAGTATACCCCGGGACAACTGACGCAGTTCAAAGGTCAAGCGACAGGAGAGGGAGATTGGGGAGGTGGGGGTGGGGAGGGTGACAGGAATAGAGGGCAGTCGCTGCATCGTCACCACAAATCAGCACATTCCTCACAAGATGGCCTTCAAAATTGGAAATCAGACCAGCACAAGCTAACGTTCCTCCAAATGAAAAGATGCGTCTTGTGTTGCTAACTGGTTTCTGCTGCTGGTGCAATTCTTAAAACAACAAAAAAAAATCAAAAAGGCTTCTCACTTAGAAAAACAATCCTCTGCAGATCTGAAATGAGAGCTCCACATTGGCTCTGTGTCTCGATACACAGACTAACTGCAAACCATCAAGGTTGTTTCTGATGTAATCTGAGGAGGCAGACGGTATAGATCAAGGGTGTGCCAATGACTAAATTATAAATTATATCAATTGGTCCCGTCCATTAATAAAAGCAAAACAGGTTTGCAATGTAGGGGAGACAAAAAAAAAACTCTGATCCACAATGACAATAAAATTTAAAGCAAATTTAATGAGGTAAGTGACACAGACTTGGCTTGTAGGTTTAGTCTGTCTTCAACAAACAGTAAAATCATTGAGAGCAGACTTTATAGGGTTCTTTAAATAAAGCAAAAAGGTGCTTTGCAATAACGACAATGTTCATTAGTCAAAGATGCCGCCATGGTTACTAAAGATTGGCAGGTTTGGGGGTTGGGGGTGGGGTAAACATGAAAAACAGCAAAGAGCAGCTTGTAGGGTCTGCAAATGGTCGTTACCTTCATGGGTAGGCTCTGGGTCAGGTGTAAGGGAGATATCATTCAATTCCCGCAAACACAGCCACTCTCCATCCACCGAGACGCGGAAGTTGCACAGGTAGATGGTCTCTCTGGCAGCCTGGGTGATCTTGTCTGTAGTGGGTGTTGGAGCATCACTCTGGGGAGTCAGGTCAGACATGATGAGCCAGCTGACTGGAAGGTGAAAGTAAATCCTGCAGCAGAAAGGCTGGCTTTGTAGGAAGGGATCACGGTGCACAGAGAGAAAGACAGAGAGAGAGAGAGAGAGAGAGGGAGAGAGAGAAAGGGTGTTTGTGCTGACACTGCAGAGACCCAGAAACAGCCTCAATAGCAAGGGCACGTTGTAATCAGAGACCGATCTCCCTCTCTCTTATATATAAAATATCCCTCTGGGATAGCAACACAGGCAAAAGGAGAAGCTTATTTTCTGCAAATCCTCAAGATTTAGTCCAGCTGCAGATCCCCAGCAAGGAGGCAATCTGGGAGATGAAGGTTCCAAAAGTAGAGGGGATGTTTCAGCACCTGTTTAAATGGAGCTCTCTGCTAACTGGTGATTCACAAAATACCATTCTCAAGCATCGAAGAACAGCTCCCTCCCTGCGCAGGTTGGGTGTAGACCAAAATGGCTGGCAAAATGCAAAGCCTGTAGTGAAAATTCAGCATCACATGACATCAGACCTATAAATGCATAAACAATCCCTGACACAGCTCTGGAACACTGCAACAGACAGTACCATTGGTGCTTACAGCCTCCTGTCTCCATCCCCTTAGCTCAGTCTCAATTAATGACAAAAACACACACACACACACACACACACAGAGACCCTACCGCTGCCTGATGCAGTCCCAACAGAGAATGAGGCCATGGATAATTTTGAAGAAGGTTGTGCCACTGAACTCAACTCTCATGTCACAGAAAATTACAAACCTGCACTGGAGTATAAAAGGGCACATTTTCAACGTTGGCAGATAGCAAATGCTGAGGATAGAAATACTTTGGGAGGTCAATGGTGAAATCAGCAGATATTTTGCAGATTCCAGAAGTGTGAAATAATTCATTTCAGTCATGAACGAGGTTGGAGACTATAAACTGGATGGATTAGCTTTAAAAGGGGGTGCAAAGAAACAGAGAGAGCACGAGAGACCTGGACATTAATGTACAACAAACCTCTGAAACTGAGGACACAATTAAAAAAGAACCCTGGACCTTCAACAGAAAGTTGGGATTAATTTAAAAGTGTGTCAGCTTTGGTAAGTCTTGATAATACACTGGTTAGGTTGCACTGTAGGGAGCACCCTGGCAAGTAGGGGTGCACAGAAGATTTACTAGGAAGGGACATGGATCTTCAGTGAGTGCAGAGAGACAAGAGAACCCAGGATTGTCTTTCTTAGAGCAACAAGGTTAAAAGGTGACTTCAGTTGAAAATTGTGACAGCTTCTGATAGAGAAGCTAGAGAGAAACTGACAGGGGGAAGGGCCATTTAACATAGGACATAGACTGGAGACCATTGGCAAGACAGTGGAAAAAGAGAAGTTATTTATTCAACTCGTTGCAATTTGAAAAGGTGATGAAATTCAATAGCAACATTTATAAAAGGGAATTATATTAATATTTAAAGAGTAAGTACAGAGATGCGGAGCCAGGAAATGGGACTAAAGTCTTTCAGGGGCATGATGGGGAGAACGGCCTCCTTTCTGTGCTGCAAAATTCTCCAACACAACTGGAGGCCTCTCGGCCTTGTTCTGTCACTCAATGGCACCAATTCCGGTCAGTGTCCTTATATCTGCTTTGGTTCAGTAACCCTTTCCTTAAGAAAACTCTAGCCACCAGATGTAACATGATTAATTGAGGTAGAATTATGTGAAAATGTAAACAGAGGTATGTCACACAAAAACCCTGCTGGTTCCCTCATAGCCTCTAGGGAAGGAAATCGGCTGTCTTTACCTGGTCTGGCTCACAGCAGCATGTTGACTCTCACTGCCCTCTGAAATGGCTGAACAAGACAAGACACTCTGTTCAAGGGCAATTGTGGATTAGCAACAAACTCTGGTCACTTAAAAATCTATAACTCCAGGAGCTATATATTTAACCAAACTAGGAGAAACATACATGCTGCAGTCAATTCTACAAGGCAAACAGAGCTATGGCTTGCATGCTGTAAAATCAGATTAGAATAGTCAAGTGCTTGTTTTTGACCAGTGAAAATCTGATAGGCTGAAGGGTCTTTTTCTGAGCTGTAGACCTCAATGACTCTAGTACTGATTTGCCTACACAATTACAGCATTTCAGTTGCATCATCCCTTTTTAAAAGGAGGGAAAAAGCTCTAGCAACCCAAAGGTGCTCACACTAAATTATTTACAGACACAGCACATTTAAATGGGAGAGGTGATGGCCTAGTGGTATTATCGCTGGACTGTTAATCCAGAGATCCAGATAATGTTCTGGGGACCTGGGTTTGAATCCCACCACAGCAGATGGTGGAATTTGAATTCAATAAATATCTGGAATTAAGAATCTAATGATGACCATGAATCCATTGTTGATTGTCAGGAAAAACCCATCTGGTTCACTAAAGTCCTTTCGGGAAGGAAACTGCCATCATTACCTGGTCTGGCCTACATGTGAATCCAGACCCACAGCAATGTGGGTGACTCTTAACTGCCCTCTGAGAAATAATTGCTGCCTAGCCAGCGATACCCTCATGCCATTAATAAATAAAGGAAAAAAAAAAGTGGATTCGCTATATAAATGTGGCTACAACAGCAGGAATCCTGCACTAAGTAACTCACCTCCTGACTCCCCAAAGCCTGTCCACCATCTACAAGACACAAGTCAGGAGTGTGATAATGGAATACTCCCCATTTGCCTGGATGAGTGCAGCCCCAACAACACTCAAGAAGCTTGACACCATCCAGGACAAAGCAGCCGCTTGATTGGTACCACATCCACAAACATCCACTCCCTCCACCACCGACACTCAGTAGCAGCAGTGTGTACCATCTACAAGATGCACTGCAGAAATTCACCAAAGAACCTCAGACAGCACCTTCCAAACGCACGACCACTTCCATCTAGAAGGACAAGGGCAGCAGATACACGGGAACACCATCCCCTGCAAGTTCCCCTCCAAGCCACTCACCATCCTGACTTGGAAATATATCACCGTTCCCTCAGTGTCGCTGGGTCAAAATCCTGGAATTCCCTCCCTAAGGGCATTGTGGGTCAACCCACAGCAGGAGGATTGTAGCAGTTCAAGAGGGCAGCTCACCCCTACCTTCTTAAAGGGGCAACTAGGGATGGGCAACAGCAATGCCCACATCCCAGGAGTGAACTGAAATAAATCAAATCACACATACTGCCAGGAAAAGGTTAGTGGGTATGTTGGTCATTCCCTAGTGGAGGAGTAGCTGTGACTGATTATTTAGAAAGGAGAAGGGAAGGAAGATGAATTGGTTGTTTCAGACAGCTAGCAGAACATGATGGACCAAATGGCTTCCCTCTGCGCACTATCATTTGACATGAAGGATGAATGATTAAATTGTCCCTGAGCCTATCACCAATAAAACCCTTCCTGAAAATAACTGGTCAGAATTTTAAGCAGTACAAGCCTCCACCTCAAGATTTTTTCCACCAAAACCTTTCAGGCTTTTCACCCAAGTGTCTACGGTAGTGATCCCCAGACTATGTCCCACCGTGACCCCATCACAAGGCTCAAAGGATTGTTGTGATCTGTCAAGGGGAACTGGACGAGGGGAAGGGAACACCAAAAAACTGTAGATGCTGGAACCCAAGGTAGACAAACAGGAGGCTGGAAGAACAGAGCAAGCCAGGTAGCATCTAGAGGAAAGGAGCAGTCAACGTTTCAGGTATTACTCTTCTTCAGGGGAAGGCGGTTGGGGGTGGGGGGGGCAGTGGCAGGTTTATAATCTTTTAACAACCTCTCTTTGTTATAATCCTCACTGCTGATCATGTTGTATTGAGCTGACTGCTCTGTTGCTCACCATGCTGTAGGTGAACTGCCACCATCCTTTTACCCGAGTGGGCTCTAGATGGCTTGGTGTGGCAGAGGAAAACCTAATCTTTGAAGGGCTCTCGTCTTAAATGAGGTGTTGCATATTTGTCACACGATGGCGAATAAGTTGAGGAGGTGGCAGCATAGTTGTAATGTCACAGGAATAGTCATCCAGAACCCCAGGTTAATGTTCCGGGTTCCTGGGTTCAAATTCCTACCATGGCAAAATTTTACTTCAATAAAATCTGGAACCTGAGCACGCCTGATGGTAACCAGGTAAACATTGCTGATTAGTGAACCAGATGGGCTTTCAAACAATGCCCTTTAGGGAAGGAAGCTGCCATCCTTACTTGGTCTGGGCTACATGTGACTCCAAACCCACAGCAATGTGGTTGATTCTTAACAGCCCTCTTGGCAATTAGGGACGGACAATAAATGTTTCAGCCAGCCAGTGATATCCACATCCCATGAACTAATTAAAGTACATTTACAGTGAGGTGATGAACATTATTAAGGACATTGCAAAGGAGATCTGGGGTGGTAGTTCTTAAAACAAGCAACAAAAATAGACCATTCAGCCCATCAGGCCTGTCCCACCATTCAATAAGATCATAGCTGATCTGATTTTAAACCTCGACTCTACATTCCTGAACATTCCGACAATCTTTCATCTCCTCGGTCATCAAGGATTTCTCTCCTCTGCCTTAAAAGTGTGGATGGATTCTGTATCCACTAGCTTTTGAGAAAGGGAATTCCAAAGACTCTCAATCGTTAGTGAGCTCGGAATGAGATCCTCAGCTGATCCTCTCCCACCATTACAAACGGGAGGCATTCGAGGCTCTCCTCAGATTTAACCCTTTCCCACAGCTACATTCTTCACCGACATTTCGGGAGCAGGAATCAGGCTCTGAATGAGCAGTCAGTTGGGTCACGCCCAAGCTTTAAGAAACGTACAGGGATTTAAAGAGGGGCCTTGCAGCAAGTAGCAATCACTTAGCCAATGCCAAAGGTGTTCACAACCCCAGAATCTCACCTTGTGACCACCCTGGGAGTTATGGCCCTCAAATCCCAGCAAGCCCCTGGCCAGGTCTCACAGCTTGCCTTAGAGACGCAAGTCTGTGGTGTTCCACTCCGGAGGCTCGAGCAAAGAAATCCAGGCCGGCATTCCCAGCGCAGTATCCACAGAGTGCAGCAGTGTTGGAGTGAGGCTCTGTCTGCTGGCTCCAGTGGGCGAGAAAGATCCCACAAAAAGAACTGGAAGGGCACAGCTGAGCTCCCCAATTTCCAAGCCACAAAATTATCAGGTTATCACCTCAGTGACTGCTTGTGGGATCTTGCTGTGAACAGCTGAGCTGCCATGTTTCTTACACCACGAAAGTGACTTGCTTCAAAAGGGAGGATTTCTTGGCAATGAAAGGATTTTAGGTGTTCCTGTGGCTGTGACAGGAGCTACAATAAACCTTACAATAATACTAACTGATACCCCACCCAATACTGTACAGATGTTCCTGTCTGCCAGGTTTCCTACATCCGCAGTGTTTTTACGGTTGACTTTTTTGTCATGTTTTTCCCAGGAACGTACATCTTGACATTCTGCCACTTGTGTATTTTTTTAACTCATTCTTAGGATGAGGGTGCAGTTGCCCCTTGAGAAGGTGGGGGTGGGCTGCCTAATTGTATCCCTGCAGTCCACGTGCTGTGGGTTGACCCACAATGGCCTTAGGGACAGAATTCCAGGATTTTGACCCAGCGACAGTGAAGGAACGGCAATATATTTCCAAGTCAGGATGGTGGGTGGCTTGGAGGGGAACTTGCAGGGGATGGTGTTCCCGTATATCTGCTGCCCTTGTCCTTTTAGATGGAAGTGGTCATGGTTTGGAAAGTGCCCAGATAATATTTACCCTCAACAACAACAATAACAACAAAAAAAAAACACACCACTGAACAGATGTGGTTCTCATTGAAACATAGATAATAGGGGGAGTAGTAGGCCATTTGGCCCTCTGAGCCTGCTCTGTCATTCAATATGATCACGGCTGATCGGGGCAGCATGGTGGCTCAGTGGTTAGCATGGCTGCCTCACAGCACCAGGGACCCGGGTTCAATTTCACCCTCAGGTGACTGTCTGTGTGGAGTTTACACATTCTCCCCGTGCCTGCGTGGGTTTCCTCTGGGTGCTCCAGTTTCCTGCCACGGTCCAAAGATGTGCAGGTTGCGACGGATTGGCCATGGGAAATTGCCGCATAGTGTCCAGGGATGTGGAGGCCGGGTGGGATAGCCATGGGAAATGCAGGGTTACAGGGGTGGGAGGTAGATCTGGGTGGGATGCTCTTTGGTGGGTTGGTGTGGACTTGATGGGCCGAATGGCCTGCATTCCATGTTGTAGGGATTCTATGATCATCCAACTCAACGGCCTGCTCCTGCTTTCTCCTCATTTCTTCTGACCACTTGTCTCCAAGTGTTGTATCCAACTCGTCCTGCAAGTCATTAAATCATCTCATTATTACACTGCTTTTTACGGGATCTTGCTGTGTGCAATGTGGCCATCACACTTCCTCCATCACAACAATGGCTACTCTGCACCGGTATTTCATCGGTCAAACCAGAAAAGCATCTGCGCTCTCTCACGTACTGAATGTGGTTCAATTGCTGACACAAGGAGCTTCTCAATAAGAGGTTTTTGATTGAAAATGTAGAATCAACAGTGAGCCTTCCCTCAGAGCTCAGCCTTTCGGGTCAGGAGTTACGTTGACACCCCTCTCAGATAGATAGTCTTTAAAAACAAAATCTCATGAGATGGGGTGGCTCCCAGTCAACATACCTCCCTTAACAGCCCCCTCAAAACAAGAATCAAATGCTCAATTGTTTCAGCCATTGCTCATGGGACCTTGCTTTGTGCATATTGCCTGCTGCACTTTATAAGAACCCAAGACCATTCAGCCCATCGGGCCTGGTCTGCCATTCAACAAGATGGCGATTGGTCCGATTGTAGCCTCACCTGCACTTTCCAGCTGGCCCCCTATAACTCTCGACTCTCAACAATCAATAAAACCTAGCTCGCCCTGGAATTGATTGAACGACCGAAGCTCCACTGCTCTTTGGGAGACAAGAGAACGCTAACTCCCGGCTATTCCTCTCAGCTCTGTGTGAATTGTTTTACTGTGTCTTCAGTTTGAGACTCTCGAGTCAACTACCCCCAGGATCTCAGACGTTTCAAAAAGATCAGCTCTCATTCGTTGAAACTTCAGCGAGTATGCTCAAACGTACATCACACCAATTCCTCACAGTTTCAAAAGAATGAGAGGTGATCTGATTGAAACTTACAAACTATTTAAAAAGGATAGACAGGGTAAGATGTTTCTCTTGGTTGGGGAGTCTAGAATCAGGGGCACAAGTTAAAAACGAAGGGTGGGGGGGGTGTCTCATTTAGATCAAAGATGAAGAGAATGCTCCCCCACACAGAGGGTTGTGAACCTTTGGAATTCTCTCCCACAGAAGGCTGTGGAAGCTCAGTCGTGGAGCCTGCTGAAGGTAGAGATTGATAGATTTCTGGTTACCAGGGGCACATTGTTCAGGTTTATGGAGATAGGGTGAGTAAATGGGATTGAAGATTTCAGTCAGTCATGGTCATATTTAATGGTGGGGCAAGCTCAATGGGCTGAATGGCCTACTCCAGTTCCTATGTTACACATTGTTCTAAAATGCTGCACTGCAATCCTAGAGTATCCCAGGGGCAAGGAAGCCAAATGAATGGCTTTCATGCACCTAGAAGCTTTCGGATGTTTACCTTATTTCCTGGAACAACGTCTATAACCGAACATTAAAATATTCCGATGGTGCCTTTCACGTACAAACAGGATAATGGGTACTTCATTTCAACATTCTGAAATGCCTGCACCAATCACATCAATGGGTGGGGAGAATGTGGACTAACAGTTACGTTACCGGACTGGTGATAGAGGGCCCAGAGTCTCTGGGGATGTGGACTCAACTTTAACCATGGCGACTGGTGGAACTTAATTTAAATTAATAACATTGGAATACAAGGCGAGTCTCATGGGCACTATCACTGAGACTATCATAGGTTTGTACAAGAAACAATCTGGTTCACCGCCTAAATATGACTCCAGACCCACAGCAGTGTGGTTGACTTGTAACTGGTCTCCGAAAATGGCCCAGCAAACTACTCAGTTCAAGGACAATGAGGACCAAATCCTGGTCTCCACTAGATACCCACATGTGAAAGAACATGTGCTCTACTAGACAATCAGCAACATTAGAGAATATCTGCCACTTGCACCCACTCACCAACCTCAGGGATAGCAAGAGGCCACTTTCTGTCAGAGCCATACTGTGCATTGTCTGCAACATCACAATCAGACACCCCTCTCCCACCCATGTCCCACATGGTCAGATTTCACCCACCTCACGCTCTCATGTTCAGATTCATCTCATTCATAATCCTGGATTCAGGAAAGTAAAACAGACTGAAACTGCGCTCCCCGTTGCTGACAGCTCTCTAATCAGGAGGAGCCCAAGAACAAACACTCCAAAACAAAATCACTTCTAACAGGTGGCCACAACAGAAACTGGCAATTATAAAGATTCCTTTTACGCTCAATATTCAGTATCACTTCGGGAAGATGACGGGACAAGGGAGCACCGTGCTGTCAGAGGGTGGGCGCTGCGGGAGCACTACAGTGAAGGAACATGAACTTCAATAACACAAGCTAAATAGTACCACCTAAGAGCAGTCGAGAACACTTCTCACTGTAAGATTAACACAAACGCAATCTGAAATTCAAGAAAAGCCTCTTTTCTCAGAGAGTGGTGAGAATGTGGCAGTCACTCCCAGAGGGAGTGACTGAGATGAATATTGTTTAAGGGAAAAGGTGGAGAAACAGGAAGGACAACTGGAGGTAATGACAGAATAATAAGACCATGAGACATAGGAGCAGGAATAGGCCATTCAGCCCACCACATCTGCTCCATCATCAGTGAGATCATGACTGATCTGATAATCCTCAGGTTCACTTTCCTGCCTTTTCCCATAACCCTTGATTCTCTTTCCGAGTAAAAATCTGACTTGCTACCTCAACCTTTAATATGCTTAAATTGCCATCCTCAACAGCCCTCCATGGTAAGGAATTCCCCAGATTTCCTTCCCTCAGAGAAGAAACTCCTTCTCATTTTTGTTTTAAATGAGATTAGAATAGGGTTGGATTAACAAAGAACTTGGAAATATATCGCCGTTCCTTCAGTGTCACTGGGTCAAAATCGTGTAACTCCCTCCCTAAGGGACATTGTGGGTCAACCTACAGCACATGGACTGCAGCGGTTCAAGAAGGCAGCTCACCCCCACCTTCTCAAGGGGCAACTTGGGACAGATCGTGAATGGCCAGGTTACATCCTGGAACCACGTCTTTAAAACAAAACAAATATTTTTAACCTCAAGGTCCCAGGGTATAACTTAAATGGACGTCTGTCAAACTAATTGAGTACATCAGATCCAGCATTGCAACACGACTGAAACATGGACAGCTGCGTCCAAAGTTCACAGTTCTACAGAGATCCCGAGGTTTTCTCTTGCATTTATTTAAAAAGGACCTATTATCTTGTTTGGTGAAGTGAACAGATTCAGTTTGACTCAGTAATCAGTAGACATTGACGTGACTCACTGGCAGCATTGTCCCTGTGGAGTCAGATGGTGCTTTCAAAGTGTACATGGCATGTACATTTTTTTTTACACAGAGTGTGGTAGGAGTCTGGAACGCATTGCCAGGGGTAATGGTGGAGGCAGATATGATAGGGGTGCTTGAGGGGCTTTTAGATAAGCACATGAATAAGCAAGGAACGGAGGGATATGGACCACGGGCAAGCAGAAGGGATCTGTTTAACGTGGCGTCATGTTTGGCACAACATTGTGGGCTGAAAGGCCTGTTCCTGCGCTGTATTGTTCTATGGAGCACAGAATCTCCCCAGGCTGATACCCAGGCAGGACTGCACTGCCACAGGAGCCAGCTTTCAACCAGAGCCACTATCTGTATCAGGCAGAAGCCAAAAGACCCCACAGCCACAATCTTGAAGGGCAGCGGTGGGCAGTTCGCCTGGCTCCTTTCCTGACTCAGACCTCTAAATCATTGCTGTTTGTGAGAGCTTGCTGTGCACAAATCGGTTTGCAACAGTGACAACACTCAAAGCGTGCCAGAGGCTGTAAAAGTTCTTCGGAACAGCCTGCTGGTTGTACGGGGCGCTATGTAAATGCAACCATCTCGGTGAGCCCAGTAAAAGGCAACTCATCCCCTGTTTGAGAGTGGACAGTCACCTCCCAGAGGGAGGTCAGCTCTGCCACTTTCAGGCTGACATCCTGCAGGCAATAAGAGCCAGAACCTCTGGGACAAGGAGAAGGGGAGATAGATCAATCGCTGCCACCCCCACCCCCACCCCCAGGCACAGGGATCTCTCACACATTGTGGAGCACAGAGACTTTCAATTCCTGCAGGAAGCTGCTGTAACTCCAGGAGTTTGGTCAGCTCTCTGTTCCTGTTAAACATTAAAAAGATGCAAACCTTTCTCTGTCTGTCTCTCTGTCTGTCTCTCTCTCTGTCTGTCTCTCTGTCTGTCTCTCTCTCTGTCTGTCTGTCTCTCTGTCTCCCCCGGATTGCACTCACCTCCCCGGGGACTGGAGTCACAGCTGCTGGAGGGGGAGGCCGGCACAGGCACAACTCCGAGCTGGAGGTGCCCGGCCTCTTCCTCCTGCTCCTGCCCGGGAGGGCCGCCTGTCACCCGGCTCCGGACGAAGTAAATGACCGGGTCTTGGCTCACCCCGGTGCCCGCTTCCCCGTTCGCTGCTCCTGCCGCCGCCGGCTCCGGCTCCGCTCCCGGTGGCCCCTCGGCCTTCGTTGCTGCTGCTAACTGCTCCATGGCCGCTGCTACTGCAGCTCCGGGGGGGAGCTAGAACCCGGGGCGGCCTGGGACCCGCGAGTCTAGAACCCGGGGCG
>NC_063332.1:175073070-175082179 GCF_021869965.1 Rhincodon typus
CGGGGCGGCCTGGGACCCGCGAGTCTAGAACCCGGGGCGGCCTGGGATCTCCAGCAGCAACAGACGCTGTTTGCAGCCGCTCTTTCTTAACTCTTCATCGTGTTTTTATTCAAGCCGAGAGTGTCGCTTCTTTTCCTCCTTCTTGCATACTTGTTGTTGTTGCATTAGTCTTTTACCCAATGGCGTCAGTTTCATTAACATAGCTCCCACCTCCTCCCCTTTTTTTTAAAGCTCCTTCCTGATGCGTCTCCTAAAACATATGAATGTGCCATTGCATGTGCAGCAGCATGTACTCTGCTTTACTTTGAGATGTTAAGAGTTGTGCTGCAGGGTGCATGTTGTTTAGGCGAAGACACTCGTTGTTTTTCATGTGTCTTTCGGGAACTGTGCAGGGTGTAAAGGAACGGGAGCACGGGCATTCTCAACGTCTTGCAAGGTGGCTTATTTTCCCCTTCAATCAAAGTGTGGTGCAACAGGGCTGGGGTTTGGAGAGCCGCCACAAGGTCTTTACGTTTGAAGCTTGCAATCCGAACCTGGTTGGTGCGGAATGTAGAACACGGCTGCACGCCTGTTTTAATCGGATTGCAATTTGTAGCACCCTTGGTTTTAAATCAGCGCGGTTCCTGCTAGCTCTCAGCCTCCTACCCCCTGCAATTTTCAGCCTTCAGTCCATCACTGTTTTTTTTCCCTCCACAGATGCTGCCAGACCTGCTGAGCTTTTCCAGCAACTTTGTTTTTGTTCCTGATTTACAGCATCCGCAGTTCTTTTGGGTTTTATTCAGTCCATCACTGTCTGCTCTGTCCTTGGGGGAGGTGAGTAAACGTGATGGAATGGATTAATAAGGACGCATTCATTTATCAGGAGGACATAAGATGCTCAAATTCTCACTGAGCCTTCACCTTGCATGGTGTGGCGAGAAAGTTATTTGCTTTATTCCTGACGCTGTAACTATTTCACTACACTAGCCGTTTTTGAAAGTTGCAGATCGCTGGGCACAAGGCGTCCTGCTCCATCAAGAATTGCAGCCTCCCAGAGTCATACTGCACTGAAACAGACCCTTCGGTCCAACCGTTCCATGCCGACCATAATCCCAAACTAAATTCCACCTGCCTGCTCCTGGCCCATATCGTCCCAAACCTTTCTTATTCATGCACTTATCCAAATGTCTTTTAAACATTGCAACTGTATCTGCATCCACCACTTCCTCTGGAAGTTCATTCCACACACCAACCACTCTCTGTGTAAAAGAAATGCTCCTCATGTTTCTTTTTAAAATCTTTCTCCTCTCACTTTAAAAATATGCCCCCAATCTTGAAATTCCCCACCCCACGGAAAAGACACCTGCTGTTCACCTTATCTATACACCTCATTATTTTATAAACCTTTATAAGGTCACCTCTCAACCTCCCACACTCCAGAGAAAAATGTCCCAGGCTTTTTTATTCATTTGTGATATGTGGGTGTAGCTGGCTGGGCCCAGCATTTCTTGCCCATCCCTCGTTGCCCGTGAGAAGGTGGTGGTGAGCTGCCTTCTTGAACCACTGCAGTCCACCTGCTGTGGTTTGACCCACAATGCTATTAGGGCGGAATTCCAGGATTTTGACCCGGTGACAGCGAAGGAACGGTAATATATTTCCAAGTCAGGATGGGGAGTGGCTTGGAGGGGAACTTGGAGGCGGTGGTGTTCCCACGTGTCTGATCCCCTTATCCTTCTAGATGGAAGTGGTTGTGCATTTGGAAGGTGCTGTGTGAGGATCTTTGGTGAATTTCTGCAGTGCATCTTGTAGATAGTACACACTGCTGCTACTGAGCGTCGGTGGTGGAGGGAGTGGATGCTTGTGGATGTTGTGCCAACCAAGCGGCTGCTTTGTCCTGGATGGTGTGGAGTTTCTTGAGTGTTGTTGGGGCTGCACCCATCCAGGCAAGTGGGGAGTATTCCATCACACTCTTGACTTATGCCTTGTAGATGGTGGACAGGCTTTGAGGAGTCAGTATTCTCAGCTTCTGACCTACTCTTGTAGCCACTCTGTTAATGTGGTGAGTCCAGTTGAGTTTCTGGTCAATGGTAACCCCCAGGATGATGGGGGATTCAGTGATGGGAACACCATTAAATGCCAAGGGGGCAGTGGTTGGATTGTCTCTTATTGGTGATGTTCACTGCCTGGCATTTGTGTGGCACGAATGTCACTTGCCACTTGTCAGCCCAAGCCTGGATATTGTGCAGATTTTGTTGCTTGTGAACATGGACTGCTTCAGTATCTGAGGAGCCTATCCAGTCTCTCCTTATAACTCAAACACTCCATTCACAGCAACATCCTGGAAAATCTCTTCTGAACCCTCTATAACTTAATAATATCCTTCTTATAACAGGGAGACCAGAACTGGACCCAGTACTCCAGAAGAGGGGTGCACTGAAGCTTGATGGAGGCACTGCAAGAGGTATAACTGGGGAAGGCTTAAGGCCCATCTGCCATAATACATAGAGGCTGGGAACTTACCCCCTGTTATAACCATTTGGGAAAGTGCACCAATTCTCAAACTCCACTATTCCCAAGGTTGTCACATAAGTTAATGATTTCATCAAAGTGCGCAAAATTCCAATTTACTGTTCTGATGGATTCAGGTTACCTTAAAACACTGACTAGGATCGTGTACTTAACAATAAACTGTTGTTTATTTCGAATAAATAAGTTCTAGCTGCAGATAAACAAAAGTCTGAACAATCAACTTCGAACTCTACTGGTTGAAACTGTAATCCCCTTTTAAACCTCAATACACTCGCACTGAGATAGAAACTGACAAGCAAATAGTTATTTCTGTTTTTAGACAAATAAAAAACGTTGGTGTTCTAGGTGAGGGGAAAACGCTGGGGAGCAGATCTAGATGGGGTAAACATAGGAAGGATGTTCCCGATAACCAGGAAGTCTAAAGATACAGGAACGCTATTTAGGACTGAGATGAGGATAAATTTCATGCAGAGAGTGGTGAGCCTGTGGAGTTATTTGCCACTGAAGCAGCTGAGGACATAACATTGAATGTTTTCAAGGAGTTCTTAGCATGAAAGGGATCAAAGGGTTTGGGCAAAAAGCAGGAATAGGGAACTGAGTTGGTGATCAGCTGTGGTCGTATTGAATGGTGGAGCAGGTTTGAAGAGCTGATTGGCCTACTCCTGCTCATGTTGTCTATGTTTCTAGGTAACACAGCTGTCAACAAGGTTCAATGAGGTGTTCCTTTCTTCCCAAGATCTTCTTCATTTCAACTCCCTTCCCCTAAGTTCTTGTACTTCTTTGCAGAAGGCACAGGGTGACTAGTATGCTGATTACAAAGTCTCTTAGTTAATAAAGGCAACAGCTTTCAGCAGCTGGTTGGAGATTTGTTTTATTTTGCATTTCAGGTACTTTCACTGCAGAGAGACAGAACCTGTGCTTCCAACAGTCTGGAGGCTTCTCAGTCTCTAACGGACTGAAGAGTCTGTTTCCGTGCTGCACAGTTCAGTAACTTTACAAAACCACCCTGTGAATCAACAGTCCAAATTAAAAAGGTAGAATGTGTCAACTTCCCACGTTTTTTTAGATTTTACATCTACAAGACCCAGTTGATATTGGCCACAGAGCAATGGAAGATGTTCAGAGTAGTCTCAGTTTCAAATGGGAAACAATTAGGAGCTCTGGTATCTGAAACTTCATCAGTTTTTATTTTTCAAGCTATATCCTTGGTTTTGCTTTGAGGATGTTTTCTCTTGAGAGAGAGCGAGGAAGATTATTTTCCTTGGTTCAGCATTTTTTTAAACAATCACTTTTCAGGAGGGAAAGAATTTGCTATTTCCGGAATGGAGGCTCTTCCCAGCAGACCAGTTTCCAATTTAAGGTGTGCCGGGGCAATGCAGCGTGATTATTGAATGAAATGTGACGAAGGCATTTTGAGATCTGGAGTGCCTTCAGCCCATCTTGACTGTGCTGGCTCTTTGAAACAACAGCACAATTAATCCCACTCACCTCTTTTCCCATCGCTCCAAACTCTTTATTCTTCAAGTTTTACAATTTCCTTTGAAAGTTCCTCTTGAATTTGCTCCCCTGGTCTCTCAGGCAGTGCGATCCAGATCGCCAGAACTCTGTGTGGGGAATCATCCCCCACGGTGGAATCATCTGCTTTAAACATTGACAAGAATGATGAAGGGCATCGATAGGATAGACAGGAAGAAACATTTTCCCTTGGTGGGGGGGATCAATGGCCAGGAGCATAGATTCAAGGTAAGGGGCAGGAGGTGTAGAGGGGATGTGAGGAAAAATCTTTTCACCCAGAGGATGGTGGGAATCTGGAACTCATGGCCTATTGGGGTGGGGGAGGGAGAAACCCTCATCACATTGAAGAAGGATTTAGATGTGCACTTGTGATTGCCACAATGGTCCAAGCGCTGGGAAATGGGATTAGAATAGGTAGGTGATTGTTTTTGACCAGAACGGACTTGATGGGGCGAAGAGTCTTTTTCTGTGCTGTAGATCTCTATGACCTTTTTAAAGAATCAATCAGATTTCTTGATCATTGCAGTTCTGATACAGCGATTGCCTCGTTGTTATCTCCAGACTAGGAGCACACAAAGAAGTTTGTGATAGTTACAGTGAACAGAGGGGCTGGGGTAGTGGCGAGAGGGTATGAGGGCAATATCATATCTGTATCAAGTCACACTTCACTTGTAAGAAAGTAAGGGTTAACGAACTGGAATTAGCGCTGAGCATTCAATACAAGGCTGACCTGCATTTGTGTAGAATCCTCCACAACTTCATCATATCTCATGCTGCACTTTGCAGCCAGTAATGTGTAACTTGAATTGAAATATTCATTGCAATGTAGAAAATATGGCAGCTAATTTGCACACAGAAAGATCCCACAATCAACGATGTGCTAAAGCCCGGGAATCACTGGGGATAAATTTCCTGCTTGTCTCTAAAATCGTGCAGTTGGATTTTTTTTTACCTGAGAAAGCAGACAGTTAAACATTTTACTTGAAAGATAGCATCTCCAACAGTGTAGCACGTCCCTCGGAGCTGCACAGATTTCTGAATGACACCACAATGTCTGCCTGAGCTGTGAACATCACCAGTTGTTTCCTTTACCCTCATCCCTTATCTCTGTGAAAGAGCACCATCTCAATTGGATGTTGAATGGCAGGGTAGCCTTGATGGGCTGAATGGCCTACTCCCGCTCCTGTTCCTTATGTCCGTATGTTCAGTTATAACCTCTTGAGCAGCTGATTCAATGTCCTCTCCTTTGTTCTTAATACCTCCTGGCAGTTGCAAAATTTTGGGGTTTCATTTTTAAGTTTCCTAAAACAAAATGGTGGTAAAATGACTGTAATTTTCAAATGGGGTAAAACAAAACGCAGGCTTTGATTTTTGTAACGTGTTTTCAATCCAGCCGTGTTCACACTGTCCTTATGTCGGGCATCTCCCTGAGCCCTACAACACTCAGAGCACCTCCAAGTCTGCCCTTTCGAACATCCTCCAATTCAAATCGTTCCTCACCAACAGCCATCTGTGCACAGTCATATAATTCCAGAATCCTAACCCCACCCCTAAACCTCTCTGCGTCTCCCCACCTCTCTACACCTATCTTTAAAACCCATCTCTCCGTTCAAGCTTTTAGATACCTGACTTAGAATAAAAATAGATTCTCCAGCATTGGCAGTTCCTACTATCTCTAGAATTACTTTAGTTGTTTTGAGGAAGGGTCACTCGACCCAAAACTTTAACTCTGATTTCTCTCCACAGTTGCTGACAGACCTGCTGAGCTTTTCCAGCAACTTCTGTTTTTGCTCCTGATTTACAGCATCCGCAATTCTTTCGGTTTTTATTTAGTTATTTTGTTGTCAGTTTCTGTTTGCTAATTGTCCTGTATAATATCTCAGGTTTATTTACCAAGTTAGAGATGCTAAATTAATGCATGTAATTGGCACAAGTAGACAAAGAATTAAACTTTACAACCACAGTAGGAAATTCCTTGGGGGTGAACATCCTTTAATTATCTCATCTACCCTGTGATTTGTAGTCAAAGTGGGAAGGAATCTTTTGTGAATACAGAAATTACAGGACTTTCATGAGCGAGGAAACACCCACATTTTTGTTTTGCAGCGAGATTTATTTGTCTAAGTAATTACAAAGTTGTTGGTTATAAACACTTAATGTGTCTCAGTTGTAGGTAAGGACCTCTGATGGGAGAATTGCAGGAAGGATGTTCCTAACAACCAGAGAGTCCAGAACCAGGGGTCACAGCCTAAAGATAGAGGGGGGCCATTTAGGGCTGAGATGAGGAGAAATGTTTGTAACCAGAGGGTGGGGAGCCTGTGGAATTCTCTGCCACAAAAAAACTGTCGAGGGGAAAATTGAATGTTTTCAAGAAGAAGTTAGATGTAGTTCTTGTTGCTAAAGGGATCAAAAGGTATGGGAGGGAAAACAGGACCAGGGAACTGTGTTGGATGATCAACAATGATTGTAATGAATGGTGGAGCAGCCTCGAAGGGCTGAATGGCCTATTACTGCTCCTGTTTGTTATGTTTCTATGTAAACACAGTGAATATTGGAGATGATATGAAAGGAGCCCAGCTTGTGCAACTGCTGTGTGACAGTTGCTGTTTACAATCAGGTCAAGAACACAAAGTCCAGGAGTAAAGGGAAGACCCTGAGGAGGCTCGGAGAGAATGACAAATTATTTCAAGGATTTACATATCCAGAGATAGAACAAAAAGAAAGGCTTCCATTTTTACAGCACTTTTTATGTCTAAAAGTGTTCTACAGCCAATGATGTGGTATCGTCAACTTGAAATACGGCAATTGAATTGAATACTCCAGGATCCTCACCGTAACATTGAGAAGGCAGTAAAAGCATAGAATCCCTACAGTGCAGAGAGAGGCCATTCAGCCCACTGAGTCTGCACAAACTCTCTGAAGAGCATCCCACACAGACCCAGCTCCCCCCACCCTATTCCTGTAACCCCACATTTCCCATGGATAATCCACCCTAACCTGCACATCTTTGGACTGTGGGAGGAAACCAGAGCACCCAGAGGAAACCCACACAGACACGGGGAGAATGTGCAAACTCCACACAGACAGTCACCTGAGGGTGGAATCAAACCCAGGTTCCTGGTGCTGTGAGGCATCAGTGCTAACCACTGAGCCACGGTGCCACCCAACTTGCAAATGATGAAAGCAAGGTTTGTTATTTGAATGGAACAAATGTAGGGCATTGGGGAAGAGGGTGGGGTTAGTGGTCATGGGGAGGTGTTAAGGCATGAGTTATCATCTCTGGTCCTTTTGCCAATCGCTGTTTCATTGTGTTATGAAAACCTCAGGCAACGGAAACCATTGCTCTTTAGTTACTCCATCAAAACTCTTCACTCGTTTCAAACATACAAACATAGAAAATAGGTGCAGGTGTAGGCCATTCAGCCCTTCGAGTCTGCACCACCATTCAATACGATCATGGCTGACCATGCAATCTCAGTATCCCATTCCCGCCCTCTCTCTATACACCTTGATCCCTTTAGCCGCAAGGGCCACGTCCACTTCCCTCTTGAATATATTTAATGAACTGGCCCCAACAGCTTCCTGTGGGAGAGAATTCCACGGGTTCACAACTCTCTGAGTGAAGGAATCTTCCCTCATCTCAGTCCTGATTGGTCTACCCCTTATTCTTAGACAGTGAACCCTAGTTCTGGACTTCTGCAACATCGGGAACGGTCTTCCTGCGTCTAGCCTGTCCAATACATCAGGAATTTATATGTTTCTATGAGATCCCCCCACTTCTTCTTCCAAATTCCAGTGAGTACAAGCTCAGTCGAGCCAGTCTTTCCTTATATGTCAGTCCTGCCATCCCGGGAATCAGCCTGGTGAACCTTCGCTGGACTCCCTCAAAAGCGAGAAATGTCCTTCCCCCGACAGGAGACCAAAACTGCACACAGTACTCAAGGTGTGGCCTCACCAAGGCCCTGTACAACTGCAGCAAGACCATGCCCCTTAGCCTTTCCTGCACTAACAGAATACAGCGCCAGTTTCCGCAGTCTGTGCTCAAAATTGTTATCCACCATCACATAAAGAGGTCTCACAAATCTTTTGCATAGACTCTATGAAACCTTCAGATTCTTCTGAAAGGGTGGTGCGAAGAGTTGAACAGAATGTACAGAAAGTAAGATTTGTTATCCTGGAGCGATACAAAACAGTAAAACCAGTTACTGGGACAAGGAGGCAACAGGCAGGAACAGAAATTTTTGGCAAAACTCAGCAGATTTGACAGCATCTGTGGGGAGAAAGCAGAGTTAAGGTTTTGAGTCGGCACAGTGGCTCAGTGGTTAGTTCACAGCACCAGGGACCCGGGTTTGAACCCACCCTCGGATGACTTTGTAGAGTTTGCACATTCTCCCCATGTCTGCGTGGGTTTCATCTGGGTGCTCCGGTTTCCTCCCACAATCCAAAGATGTGCAGGTTAGGGTGGATTGGCTGTGCTAAATTGCCCATAGTGTTCAGGGATGTAGGTGGGTTAGGCATGGGAAATGCAGGATTACAGGGATGGAAGGGTCTGAGTGTGATGCTGTTTGGAGGGTCAGTGTAAACCTGTTGGGCCAAGTGGCCTGTTTCCAACTGTAGGGATTCTGTGGAAATTCTATGGAGTCTGGTGACCTTTCTTCAGAACTGGTAGCAGCTGGAAGAAGTGTTATTTATGCTGAAGATGATATTAATGGGAGGATGGGGTGCAGGGTGTAGGGGGGATGGTGTAAAGGTGAATGAATAGATGGAAACAGAGCCCAGACAGAGAGCAAGAGAGACAGAGAGAAAGAGATACTAATGATGTGGCAAATGAGGGGAATATTGATCGTGGTCCAGTCAGAAAAGAAGCTGAATAATGAGCTTTCATCATCACTTATTCATATTTTTGTCTTTAATTTAAAGAAGTCTAGAACCCCACCAATTTTCCAGTCCGTTGGCATTATTCCTGTACATTTATCAGAGGATCAGTGCTGAGGGAGCACCGCACTGTCAGAGGGTCAGTGCTGAGGGAGCGCCGCACTGTCGGAGGGTCAGTGCTGAGGGAGCGCTGCACTGTCGGAGGGTCAGT
>NC_063332.1:175082189-175098556 GCF_021869965.1 Rhincodon typus
CTGAGGGAGCGCCGCACTGTCGGAGGGTCAGTGCTGAGGGAGCGCCGCACTGTCGGAGGGTGAGTGCTGAGGGAGCGCCGCACTGTCACAGGGTCAGTGCTGAGGGAGCGCCGCACTGGCAGACTGCCTTTTGTAAAAACTGTTTTTTTTTTCTCTCTATGTTGACAGTGGACTGTAAAGGGTAAAGAGGTGTTTTATAGGGCAAGGATTGTTGCACTGTTTAAGGTGAGTCACTGACAATCATTGCTGTTTACATAGCTGTTTGTTCAGGCAGAGAGGAATTTACTGCAAATAGGCTGGAGGCAGGAGGTATGTATGAGGGAGATCCAGCCAGCAACAAATAGCTGTTTGGTCTGTTAAGTGATGAGCAGTTGTCAATGATGATGGCCTTCTGCCTGCCAACATCTGAATGATTGGCTCCCAGGTAGCTTGTGGGTATGAATGTTATGGCCAGAAGCCTTCAGATCTCTGGAAGGGGAGATGGTGCTGCTGTGGCTGCAAAAAACATTACCTCAGTCAGAGTCTTTATACTTTGTGAACCAGTTGCTCTGTGCATTCTACAAGCCAATGAAAGTATTTAGAGAAGAGAAACTGAGGAGCAGCAAATCATGGCCAGCATGAAGGATGATCTGAATGAACCCTGCAGACTGGGACCATTCGCTGCACTGATGTAATGTGTTTGTGATTCCTTAGACTGTTTAATGCCACGTAGTTTGATGCTAATCAGGGTGCGGAGATGAACAAAGAAACTGTCATTACAAGGGTTCAAAATGTAATATGGAGAAAGTGTTGAATCATAGAATCCCTACAGTGTGGAAACAGGCCTTTTGGCCCAACAAGTCCACACTGAACCTTGGAGCATCCCACCCAGACCCATCCCCCTGTAACCCATCTAATCTACACACCCCTGAACATTACAGGCAATTTCGCATGGCTAATCCATCTAGCCTGCACATCTTTGGACTGTGGGAGGAAACCAGAGTACCCAGAGGAAACCCACACAGACATGGGGAGAACATGCAAACTCCACACAGACAGTCGCCCAAGGGTGGAATTGAACCTGGGTCCCTGGCACTGTGAGGCAGCAGTGCTAACGACTGAGTAACTGTTGCCTCTTAAAACTGGCAATGTACCTGTATCCAGGAACAATAGATGTAGCAGGAATTGAGAATGAAAATTGCAAGGACTGGCAATAATTTTTCAGTCTTCTCTAAAGTCGTTGAAGGTGCCAAAAGACCGGAGAATTGCAAACACTACAGCCTTGTTCAAGGAAGGTTATAAAGAAAAGCTCAGCAACTACACACCAGTCAGTTTAACTTCGGTGGTGGGGAAACTTCTAGAAACTGTAAGTTATGACAGAAATAGTCATCATTGGAAAACATTGGGTTGATTAGGGAGATTCAGCATAGTTAAGGGGAAATACCGTCCAACTGACTGTTTTGAAGAGATAACTGTAAGGCTTGATGAGGATAATATTGTTGATGTGGTGTACACAGACTTCCAGAAGGTTTTCCAAATAGTGCCCCACAACAGACTTTGGAGAAAAGTTACAGCTCCTGGAATAAAATGGGCAGCAGCAATGTGGAAACAAAACTGGCTGAGTGATAGCAAACAGTGAGTAATGGTCAATGGATAACAGTCAGGCTGGAGGGAGATTTGTAGTGGATTTCCCCAGTGATTCTGCATTAGGTCCCGTTTTAGAAATACAGTAATGATTTGGTTCTTGGTGTACAGCGGACAATTTTGGATAATATGAAACTTGGATGAATTGTTAACTATGAAGAGGACAGTGTAGAACTTCATAAGGATGTGAACGAGTTGTTGGAGTGAGCAGACAGGGGGCAGATGAGATTCAATGCAGAGAAGTGTGAGGGGATGCATTTTTGTGAAAAGAACATGGACAGATAATATAAAATAAGGGGTACAATTCTAAAAGTGGCTCAGGAGAAGAGGAACCTGAGTATATACGTATGTAAGTCATTAAAGATGGACAGAACAGGGAAGAGGTTTACAAGAATGAATCCTGAGATGTAACACTTTTGTTCTGAGGATCGATTGAAAAAATTGAGACTGTTTTCCATGGAGATAAGAGGTGATCTGAAAAGTGCCCCTACATGAGGGTCACAAAGCATTGGGAGAAACTGTTCCTGCTGGTGTAAATAACAAGAACAAGAGGGTACAGATATAAAACATTTGCAAAAACAGCGGATGTGATGTGAGAAAAATCATTTTCACTCAGTGAGTAGTTATGGTGTGGAACACCCTGCTGGAAATGTGGTGAAGGCAAGTTCAACTGAAACATTCAAGAAGGGCATTGGATGGTTATTTAAATACAAACAATGTTGAAGGGTTATGGGGCAATGGGACGCGATTGGTATGAAGTCACTATGCTTACTCAGAGAGCTGGTGCAAACACAACGGGCCAAATGGCCTCTTTCTGTTCTCTTAACACTTCTGAGATTCTGATGGTCCAAGACAATAATTGTATCAGACACAGCCTGATTTATTCAGAGGTAGGAATGGATGGAGTGCAACAACTGTTTAGCAGCTGATCATCCCCTTGTGAAGGTTATTGAAGGAAAACCCCAGCAGTTGCTCTGAAAGAAGATACATGAAATGGAAAGTGTGGGCTTTGTTTGTTTAAGGACCCCAGATCTTATCCTAGCAGAAATGCCAGACGTATGAAGTAGAGGGTGTGCCAGATCCTTTCCAGCAGATTTCAAGCATCCCTAGTATTTTATTCAGCAGTAAAATGGGACCAATGAGTTTGTAAAGACTCTTACCAATTTTCTGAATGGACTTTTCAAATTTTAAATCTAATGTTGATCTCTGTGCACCTTCTCTGCAGCTGTAACATTGTGTTCCTCAGTCTGTCCTCTTACCCTAATGCACTTTGTATGGTTTGATCTGCCTGTACTGCACGCAAAACAAAACTTTTCACCATACCAAGGTACATATGCCAATAATAAAGCAAATCAAATCAATAGCATATCAGGGAGACTTGACATGTGTGACACCTTGGCTTGTGATGGAGTAGCTGAAGACCTAGAGAGAACAACAAGCTTAGGCTCCATAGAGTCATACAGCACAGAAACAGACCCTTGAACATAATCCCAAACTAAACTTGCCTCACCTGCCTGCTCCTGGCCCATATTCCTCCAAACCTTTCCTATTCATGTACTTATCCAAATGTCCTTTAAAATTTGTAACTGTACCCACATCCACGACTTCCTCAGGAGGTTCATTCCACACGCGAACCACCCTCTGAGTAAAAAATTTGCCTCTTATGTCTTTTTTATGTCTCTCTGCACTCACCTTAAAAATGTGTCTCCTAGTCTTGAAATTCCCCACCTTAGGGAAAAGACAACTGCCATTAACTCTATGTATACCTGTCATCATTTTATAAACTTCTATCAGGTCGCCTCTCAACCTCCTACTCTCCAGTGAAAATAGTCCCAGCCAATCCAACTTTTCTTTATAACTCAAACTTTCCATACCCGGCAACATCCTGGTAAATCTCTTCTGAACCCTCTCCAGCTTGATAATATCCTTCCTATAACAGGGCGACCAGAACAGCACACAGTATTCCAGAAGAGGCCTCACCAACGTCCTTTACAACCTCAACATGACATCCCAACTCCTATACTCAAAGAACTGAGCAGTGAAGGCAATTGTGCCAAAAACCTTTTTAACAGCTTTGTCTTTAACGCAAACTTTGAAGAATTATTTACCTGCACCCCAGGTCTCTCTGTTCTACAAAGAAAGGTCCTGAAGCATTAACTCTGAGCCTCTTCTTTCGGACTCTGCCGGACCTCCATGGTTTCCTGAGCATATTCTGCTTTTGTTTTATGTTTTACTGGGAATTAAGAGACAAGGAACCCGGCTGCCAATGCTGGGTTCCTTTTGGTGGCACCGTTGAACTTTCTAGAATCACAGGATAATCTCATTCTGGACAGCAATTTACTGCAGATGCTGGAATCTGTACTGAAAATAACCAATGCTGGAGGTCACAGCGGGTCAGGCAGCTTCCATGGAGAGAGAGCAAGCTAATGTTTTGAGTCTAGATGTCTCTTGCCAACACAACACTGGAGACTACCCTCACAGCCAATCAGAACATGTGGTACTCCAACAGAGAAAACCCATCAGAAATATTCAACAAATTGTATTGTGGAAAGTGAAGTTCATTTAAAGGGCAGATTGACAGCATTTAAGGGGCCAGTGTTGTTTGCTTTTTTTGTTCACACATAGGACGCGAGTGTCACTGGTTGGGCCCAGCATTTATTACCCGTCCCTAGTTGCCCCCTTTGAGAAGGTGGGGGTGAGCTGCCTTCTTGAATCACTGCAGTCCATGTCTGTGGGTTGACCCACAATGCCCTTAGGGAGGGAATTCCAGGATTTTGACCTAGCGACAGTGAAGGAACGGTGATTGGCTTGGAGGGGAACTTGCAGGGAGTGGTGTTCCCATTATATCTGGTGCCCTTGCCCTTCTAGATGGAAGTGGCCTTGGATTTGGAAAGGTGCTGCCTGAGAAGCCTTGGTGAATTGAAGGACAAGTGAAGCTGTGAAGGGCTACAGAACAGGGGGATGAATACAATGGTCAATGGGACTGTGAGGAGGCTGTTGAAGGGGGCAAGCATGGAGACTGTTAGAGACCTCAGGCACACAACACTGATGTCAGCTCCATCGAGTGTGTACCTGGGGTTGGAGTGGATCCTGACGCACAGTGCTATTGTCTCCCTTTCACAGTGATGGGCCAGGAGCTACTGGATTAGGGAAAACCAGGAAAAAGGAGAAGGGAAGGCCTGTGTTTTTGTAGCCCCCACCTTTTCATCCCCCCCGCACCGCGGACATCTCAACATGCTTCCCTGTTGTAATGTAGGAAATACAGCAGCCACTTAGTACACTGCAAAGTGGGCAGTATCTAGGATGAACAATCAGCCGCTCCCAATGGGAGATCAGAACTCATGCTGCAGATTCCAATTAGGAGGAATGATCAGAGATGTTATGAAGATTGGTGGTGCAGTGAAGAGTGAGGATGGGAGCCTTAGACAACAGGATGACTATGGACAGGCTGGTCCAATGGGCTGAACAGTGGCAAATGGAATTTAACACTGGAAAATGGGAAGTGATGTACTTTGGGAGGATTAACAAGGCAAAGGAGTAAACATTGAATCTCTGCAGTTCTGGTCACCACACTATAGCAGGGATGTGATTGTACTAGAGAGGGTACGGAGCCGATTCAACAGGAGATTGAATCACCAGGATCACTTGAAGTGTCACAGCACACAAGGCTATGAGTCAAGTGCTGAACAATGGGACTAGAATAGATAGATACTTGATGATTGGAATAGGCATATTGGGCCGAAGGGTCTCTTTCCATGCTGTAAAATCTCTGACTCCTTCAGTCATGGCCTGCTTAACGAGCTGTACGTTGTGGCTGGTGGAAGGTCACTTTAATTTTCGATGTGCCTTATGCTGTCAAAATACAGTAAAGGAAACCTGGAACATGGAGCAGGCCTGAAAAAGAAATGACAATCAGAAGAGGAACAAAAAAGGATTTCCTTATGAGCCTGATTCTCTCATCATCGTAGATCATCATCATAGAATCCCTACAGTGTGGGAGCAGGCCCTTCGGCCCAACAAGTCCAGACTGCCCCTCAGAGCATCCCACCCAGACCCATCCCTCATAACCCACCTAATCTACACATCCCTGGACACTATGGATAATTTAGCACGGCCAATCCACCCTAACCTGCACATCTTTGCACGGTGGGAGGAAACCGGAGGAAACCCACGCAGACAGAGGGAGAGTGTGTAAACTCATCTCGATATTGGGAAGACCATTGTACCCGCCCACCCCCCCATTGTCCATTATTGAACAGACATATTCAGTAGAGCCCTGTATGTGAGCGTCAATAGGCCGTTGGGGTGGGTAGGTGGTGCTGATTCTGTGGGTGGATGCTCATCTGTTTGCATGGTTTTCTGGGCTCAGGTAAATGAAGGAGACTCAGGTTGTTTTCATTATTGACGTCTCTCGCTTGTTCCCAAAATTGCACCTTCTTTTTGTTGGTGTCCAATGATTGGAGTCCATGATAACTCTTGGGGAATGAACACTGTCATATCCAAATACCAGGAATGTCTGGTCACTGTGTTCTGACATTTACAGTTCATTTTCTAAATGGCTGAACTTGAAGTGAATTCAGCTCATAGTCTCCTTGTAATAAAAAGCAAGCACCATCCATCCCATGTTCACTGGAATCTAACATGTCAGAGGGTAGACAGAAAGAAGATTATTCCAGTTGGCTCTACAACTAAAGGGGCCATCAATAAAAGACATTGATAGATCCCATTGGGAAGTTAGGAGAAGTTATTTTACCCTGAGAGTGGGGAGAAGGAAGAACTCACTCCCAAAAGAAGTAGTGGAGGTACACGGTATCCTTGTGGATCAGAAGGAAGCTGCATTAGCACTTGAGGATGAAAGGAGTAGGATGTGATGATGGGGTGAGATGAAGAATTGAGGAGGGAGGATACTCGTGTGGAGGGTAAGCACCAGTATGGACCATTTGGGCTGAATGGTCTGTCTCTAACAGAAAGAGGAGCACAAATATAGGCCATTAGTCCCATTGATCCTCCTCTGCTGTTCAATAAGATTATGGTTGTTGGAGCAAATTACTGCAGGTGCTGGAATCTGTACTGAAAACAACAAATGCTGCAGATCACAGGGGGTCAGGCAGCATGCATGGAGAGAGAGCTAACGTTTCGAGTCCAGTGACTCAAATTATGGTTGTGCTGATGGAAACCTCATTTCCACTTCCTGCTGTGACTATGTCAATCAAATTTCAGTCTAACTCAGCCTCGGATACAGTCAGTGACCTCTGTGGAATAAAATTCCAAATATGATGACCTCCTGAGAAATCCCTTCGCGGTCTCGAATGGGAGAATTTTTAAACAATTCCTCTTTTTCCTAGACTCCTCCATGAGAGGAGAATCTACGCTGTCAAATCCCCTCAAAGTTCTAAACATTTCAATCAGATTCCCTCTCATTTCTCTAGATTCCAATGAGGGCAGGCCCAACAATTTGATGTAATACATGATTTTTTTCTATGGTTGTGAAAGGCAGAGAAACAGAAAGTCAAGCATCTCTGCAGCACTTTTCACAACCACTAGATGTCTCAAAGTGCTTTACAGTCCATTAAATGGGAAAGTCACCATATTCCTACCAGACTCTCTCTTTAGAGAGAGGCTACTGGTGGTGGTTTAACCTGAGGGTCACCATGCCTCAGGGCGAGGGGAGAGGTTGAAGAGGAGGGACCTTCACAGTAACCTCAGCCAGGGTGGGAATTGAGACCAGACTGTTAGCATCACTCTGTACTGCAAATCAGCCAACTGAGCTAGACCGTTACTGTCCATACAGTATGATAGAATGACAGGATGATCACTGTGACTCACGGCTGGAACCTCAATCACCTTGAAGGGTCATGGTTAACCTCTGGCAAATGGGTTGGTGGGTGGTGGAAATGAAGAGAGGAGAGATATTGAAGGAACGGAAATGATTTAATTAAAAAACAGAACACTAGGGTTCACACCTTGCACCAAACTTTCATGGTTTTGAGGTCACCTGTGTTTCTTGTGGCCTCTTGGATGGGTTCAATGGGGCTAAACATTTTTTAAAACGTCTTGCATCTTTAAAAAGTGTCTATTTCATGGCCTGAGAATGTCTGAGAGCTTGAGATCAATTAAGTACCTTTTTGAAGTGGAATCACTATAGTAATGTAGGAAATTTAGACCATACGAAACAGGAACAGGAAAAGGCCATTTGGCCCCTCCAGCCTGCTCTGCAATCCAATAGGTTCATGACTGATGCAACATTCCCCGTGACCACTTTCCTGCCCTTTACCCATTATCCTTGATTTCCTGACTGATCAAAAGTCTATCTCAGCCTTAAATATACACAAGGGCTCTGCCCCCACAGCTCTCTGTGGCAAGGAGTTCCAAAAACTCTCAACCCTCTGAGAGAAGAAATTCCTCCTCATCTCAGTCTTAAATTGGTGCCCTTTTATTCTGAGACTGTGCCCCCTGGTCCTAGAGTCTCCCATGAGGAGAAACACACTCTCAGCATTTACCCTGTCAAACCCCTTAAGAATCAGATATGTTAACCTGGCAGCTGATTTTGTGCAGAGCAAGATCCCACAAGTAACAATGTGGTAATGAATCAGCCAACCTTTTCTTGTGTTGATGGTGATTGAGGGATATGCATATTTGCCAAAGAACTTCCTGGCTCTTCTTCGAAATAATGCATGGGATCTTTTACAACCATGGGAGCTGGGTGGGAGCCTTGGATTAACATCTTATCTGGAAAACTGAACCTCTAATGCTTTTGTGTGTCCTCAGGCCTCCCTGGAGTGTCAGGGGGTTTTGTGCAACGCTTTCTGAAGTGGGTCATAGGCCTGATCTGTCAATATTCTCTCTCAGGAGTCACCTCTGAACCTCATCTAAACACCAAAGTAATCTTCCTCGGAACATTTGATCACACAGGACCAGATATTGAGGCAAACTGTGTAGATAGTGTTAGATCATTGCCTCCATCGAGTATGATCCCACAGGGAGATCGAGGTGATATCCTTTTATCTTGATTGCTTGGGAGTAAAGTTCTACACAAGAGAAAAATGAAATGAGGAGTTTGATCACTTCGCTTAATTGAATGTCATTTAATCAGGGAGAAGGCTCTCGATTGCCACTTGAACACCCAACCTTCTGAATCAGAGGCAGTAGCTGCTGAGTTATGGTTTACAGCAGGTTATCAGAAATCTAAGATTAATAAACTGGCAAGTGATCAGGTTGGGCAGGGGACACATTGTTGGTGAATTATCCCAAAAGGCAGTTAGGACTTGAAAGGATAACTAACATCATGTTATAAGGTCTGCCCATCAGGATATAAAGGGCTGTCCTGGGGAGGGGTGTATTTGTATGAGAGCTCTAAGGTTGTAGTAAATGCTATGTCTATGTAGCTAACTGTAATCTGAAGTCTCAGAAAAGACTACCATGAAACCCAGAAGGAATGTAACTACCTATTAAGCACTATGTAACGAACACATTCTGACATGTCTTCTGCTAAATACTTTGGCTGGCTATCCTCCCCCATTTGGTATCAGGAAGTTAAAGACCAAGTCCAATATGAAGGCACTGAATCTACCCAGAGGACCCCAGATGGCACAGACCAACATGACTACAACAAGTGCCAGAAATCACAGACAAATATTGGGTAACCTATGCAGTGAGGTGCCCACTGTTACAATGTTTATCTTGGACATCCAAAAATCACTTTATACACGATGCTTGTTTAAATCAGCTCTTTGGTTTGTACGACTGATGTATTTGGAATTAGTGTCAATGTCGATGGTGAAATCATATTTTGAACTGTTGATGTTTAATCTCCTCCAACCCTCTGAGGCAGCACTCCCCCAATTCTGCCCTTTTGTGCCCCCCCAACCCCACTTCAAGGACACCACTGCTGGTGGCCATACCTTCAGCTCACCCACCCACAATTCCCTCCCCGAACTGCTCCATCTGAATCGCCTCCTTTTTGAGACGCCCCTTAAAGCCTACCCTATAGTTGGGTTTTTTAAATCACCTGTTGTAGTGTCACCTCGTGTGTCTCAGAGATCAGTTTGGTTTTGACAGTGTTTCTGTGAATCACCTTGGGATATTGCGCTGTGTAAAATGTATGATATAAATCCGAGCTGTTGTAAGGAATGTACGAACCGCTGTGCTGAAGATAGCAGATCGAGGAATTTCAACCTGATAGCCGCTTTGGGCTGATCTTAGCAGAGCTGACACAGCTGGGGTAGAGTGAATTATTGATATAATTGAAATGCCAATTACTGGACAAATTGTCAAATCTAATGCCAAAGAAAATGAAGCATTTCTCCCACCTTCCTTTCTGCTTCAAAACTCAGGAATGTGGTGGAAAGTTATTTGCATGTAGGTACATGGTGGAAGGAAGGGAGCTGTTTGACCTCATCATTGTGGGCGTGATTCCTGTCCTCTGAGTGTCAAACCATATGATCTACGACCTCTGCACATGCCAGGAGACACCCCCATGGGCGTCTCACAAGTGCAGCCCTATTACCATGAGGTTTCACTTGGTGTCACTACTGTTCGTACCAGTACATTTTTAAAAAAAACATAGTCACAATTAAAGTTACAATCTTCGATGTGTCACCTCTCACTGAGGAGTGTGCACTGGAAAATCACGCCTTACTATTCCCAGACTCTCTCCACAGATTTGATCACATTCCCCAATTTATCTGTCAGATAGATCCAGGCTAGTAGAAATCAGGGATGGAGCTTCCATAGTTAACAAGAGTTACTGGTTATTACAAATACAGAGATGCTGACTACAGGTAAACAATCAAGAACTACTGACATCTAACTCTGCTAAAAAAGCTCTAACCCGCGCCCTCCTTATAAAACCGCACACATATACAGACAAAAAAAAATTTGGTGACATGGGGTGGAGGGCTGTAAAACTGGGGAAGGCAGTTGAATGGCCACACAGTTCTCTGAGGTGATCCTCTTTCTTGCCAGGATTTGCTGTTCTCCAGTCTGGTTTCTCCAGCTCCTTTTCACTCTTTCACAGGAGGCACAAGCAATTATTTACATTAAGGACCAAGTCCCTTAGTTACTGGTTAAAGGCCACAACTTACAGCGATGGCTGAAGAAAATAACCTGGCTTTCTTCTGGCTTTAGGTATTTTATCAAATATAAAAACCCATCATCTTCCCCTTACAGGACTCCAAAAGAGATAACACAGTGTGGAGCTGGAGGAACATAGCAGGCCAGGCAGCATTGGACGGAACACAGTGTGGAGCTGGAGGAACACAGCAGGCCAGGCAGCATCGGACGGAACACAGTGTGGAGCTGGAGGAACACAGCAGGCCAGGCAGCATCAGAGGGAACACAGTGTGGAGCTGGAGGAACACAGCAGGCCAGGCAGCATCAGAGATAACACAGTGTGGAGCTGGAGGAACACAGCAGGCCAGGCAGCATCAGAGAGAACACAGTGTGGAGCTGGATGAACACAGCAGGCCAGGCAGCATCAGAGGAGCAGGAAAGCTGACATTTTGGGTCGGGACCTTTCTTCAGAAATGGGGGAGGGGAAGGGGGCTCTGAAATAAATAGAGAGAGGTGGAGTGGGGTGGGGAAGGTAGGTGGGATGGTGATAGGTGAGTGCAGGTAGGGATTGGTGGGGATTGGTCAGTTGAGGTGGGAAGGGCGGATAGGTGGGAGAGAAGATGGACAGGTCAATGAGATGGGGATGAGAGGGGGTGCTGGTATTGGGATGAGGTCAGGGTGGGGAGATTGTGAAACTGGTAAAGTCCACATTGAGACCATTGGGCTGTAGGTTCCCGAGGCGGAATATGAAGTGCTGTTCCTCCAGTTTCCGGGTGGCGTCGTTGTGACGCTGGAGGAGGCCCAGGATGGACATGTCGCCCAGGGAGTGGGAGGGGGAGTTGAAGTGGTTCGCGACTGGAAAGTGTTGTCGTTTGTTGCAAACCAAGCGTAGGTGTTCCACAAAGCGGTGTCCGAGCCTCCGCTTGGTCTCCCCGACATAGAGGAGGCCTGAGTTCCCTGAACTAATTCCTCAGGATTTTAGAAAAAGCTGTTTTGATGATCGGGAATGAAGTTCCTTCTGTCGAGCATTGTTGGAGCATGTTGGAAATTCAGGAGGAAATGAGTTCTCCCTTCATCTACCACATTCCAGGGAAGGGATGGTGTTGCTCCTTGATCTTGTTGTAACTAGTCAATCAGGAATCATCTTGAAGGCTGCTTACTTCAGAGATAACAAACATCATCCACATCGCAAAGGGCAACGTCCTTTTAACACTCAGTGCCCAAGTTAAAAATGTATGACTTACATTTCTATAGCGCCTGCCATTATTTTATTGATGTCCCAAAGTGCTCACAGCAAATGAAGCATGTTTGAAGTGCAGTCACTGTCGCAATTTTGGAAATGCAGCAGCCAGTTTGTGCACAGGAAGATCCCAGAGGCAACAATGTGATAATGATTGGATGGTCTGTTTTAGTCATGTGGGTTGAGGGAAAAATATTGAAGCAAGGCAAAAGTCCCCATTTATGAGGCGAGATTGGTGTTTGGAAAGATGAGGGAGGATTTAGTTGAAATGTATAAAATTCTGAAGAGCCTTGACAAGGAGAAAAATACAGTCTTTTCAAACCGGGATTCACCCAAGTGAACCTTGTGGCTCAGAGCAGTTTCATGAGGATGATCCCTGGAACGGAGGGATGTCTTATGAACAAAGGCTAAACAGTTTGGGATTCTACTCCCTGGAGTTTAGAAGAATGAGAGATGATCCCATTGAAACATAAAGGATTCTTAATAACAGGGTAAATGCTGAGAGGATGTTTCCCTTCATGGGAGAGCCTATGACCAGAGGGTGTAGTCTCAGAATAAAGGGGCACCAATTTAAGATTGAGATGAGGAGGAATTTCTTCTCTCAGAGGGTTGTTAGTCTTTGGAACTTCTTGTCACAGAGAGCTGTGGGGGCAGAGTCCTTGTGTATATTTAAGGCTGAGATAGAGAGATTCTTGATCAGTTACAGGGAAAGGGCAGGAAAGTGGTTGTGAGGAATGTCAGATCAGCCATGATCCTATTAAATGGTGCAGCAGGCTTAAGGGGCTGAATGGCCTAATCCTGTTCCTGTTTCTTATGGTCTTAGGGCTGGGGAATCTGGAACGCAGATTCACAATCTCAGGACAAGAGGTTAAGCCATTGGACTTCAGATGCGGAGAACTTTATTCTCTCAAAATTTGGAATTCTCTACTTCAGAGAGCTGTGGATGGCCCATCCTGGAATATCTTCAAAGGGAAGTCCATGGGGTTTAGGTTAGGGGAGGTTTGAAGACAGTACAGGAAGGTGAAGTTCAAATAGATATCAGCCATGGTCTCCCTGAATGGTGTAGCAGGTTCGATAACCTGAAGGATTGACCCCAGCTCCAATTTCTTTATCGTCTGCTGTTAACAGAATGAGTGTTCACCAGAGAAAGCATCCTTTCTTTACAGTTGAAAGGCCATTTAAGATTTAAATATATATTTAATTAAAATACAAAGATTGCAAAACTTGCTGAGTGCTGTCTTTTCTCTGCATGAAACAACGTAAATCTGTGGACTGTGTGATTGATTGGCTAATCTCTCAACCCATCCTGCCAACTTCGACACTGTTTTCATGTATATCCCTAGATGCCTTGGCTCCTTTACCCCCACCTCCCACACTCCACATCCCCCCTGCCACCCCACCACTTTAGAACTGTGGCCTTTGTTCTGTCTTCTCTCCACCCACCCTTCCTATCAAATAAATCTCTTCATGCTTTTCTGCATTATAAGTCCTCTGCCACTAGCCCTCTGCATCCTCAAGAAACCTATGAGACCATAGGAAATAGGAGCAGGAGGAGGCCATTCAACGCCTCGAGCCTGCTCTGCCATTTGTTGCATTCGTGGCTAATCCAACATTCCTCGTGTCTACTTTCCTGCCTTTTCCCATTAGCCCCTTGGTTCTGCTACTGATGAAGACTGTATCTCAGCCTTAAATTTACATCAGGACTGTCCCCCCACAGACAAGCCTATTACAATCTACCTCTCAGGTCACAATTCTTCAAAGTGTCAGCCAGACTCTTCCAGCAGTACCTTGGGAAAGGGGGAGGGGGTGCGATGAGACCTGGGGGCCCTCGTACACGAGCTGCTGAAGATCAGCATTGCCGGTGCAGCAGGTGGTGAAGAAACCAAGTGATATGTTGGCCTTTGGAGCCAGAGGATTCAAGTCCAGGAGCAGGGATATGTTGCTGCAATTATACAGGGCCTTGGTGGGACCTCACCTGGTTTCTGTGTTTTGGTCTCCTTACCTGAGGAAGAATGTTCTGGCAATAGAAGGAGGGCAGCAAAGGTTTACCAGACTGATTCCTGGGCTGACACCCTGGGAGAGACTAGATTGGTTAGGATTATATTCACCGGAGTTCAGAAGGGGGATCTTATAGAAGAGTATAAAATTCTAATAGGACTAGGCATGATCAACACGGGAAGGATGTCCCTCCCCAATGTTTCAGATCTTTAATCTTTCTCTAGAACGTGAAAAAAGTTTCAGCTATAACTGCCTTTGAGAAATTCCAGGGAAGGGAGGGAAAGACCAGAGCACAGCAGAGATTAAATGATGAAAAGGGTGATGGTGCAAGGCAGTAAGGAGATGGTGATGGGACAGGTAAAGAACAGAAGGTTGGTCAAGAGGTAGTGTGACTGAGAATAGCAAAACCATTACTAACTGCTTCTTGAAAGTGGGGACGGAGATTATAATCTGAAATTGTTGAAGCCATGTGGTGTCTGGAAAGGGGTAAAGAGCTGAACCAGCAGATGAGGTGCTGTTCTTAAATCTTCATTGAACTTCATCAGGATGGTGCAGGAAGCTGAGAGCAGGGAGGTCAAAGGGTGAGTGGGATAGAGAATTAAAACAATACATGACTTAAATCCAGAATGTGGACTGATCGAGGTTGTGTTCCAATCTGCACCTGCACCCCCTAATTGGGAGGTGATTAATTGATTAATTGTTATCACATCTACTGAAATACAGTGAAAAATGTTGTTTTGCATGCTATACAGGCAGATCACACCATACAGAGTGCATAAGGGTAGCAGAACAGAGTGCAGTATACAGTTTTACAGTGGCAGAGAAGGTGCAGAGAGAGAGATCAGAATTAACATTTGAGAGGGCTGTTCAAAAGTCTGATAATAGCAGGGAAGAAGCTGTTCTTGAATCTATTTCTGCATACATTCTAACTTTTATATCTTCTGCCAGATGGAAGAGGGTGGAAGAGAGTGTGACCAGGGTGGGAGGGGTCTGTGATGATATTGGTTCCTTTCCCGAGGCAGTGGGAAGTGTAGATGGAGTCAGTGGGTTGGAGGTTGGTTTGTGTGATGGACTGGGCTGTGTTCACATCTCTCTGTAGTTTCTTGCGGTCAAGCTGTGATGCATTCAGATAGGAACCTTTTCTATGGCGCATCCATAAAAATTGGTGGGAGTTGTTGTGGACATGTTGAATTTCCTTAGTCTCCTGAGGATGTAGGGGTGTTGTTGTGCTTTCTTGATCGTTTTGTCGACGTGGATGGACCAGGACAGATAGTTGGTGGTCGTCATTCCCAGGATCTTGATGCTCTCGACCCTCTCCACCTCAGCCCCATTGATACAGACTGGGGTGTGCTCTCCACTCCAATTCCTGAAGCCTATGACTGGCTCCTTCATTTTACTGACATTGATGGAGAGATTGTTGTCTTTACGCTATGCCCCTAAGCACTCAATCACTTTCCTGTGTTCTGTTGCATCATTGTTTGAGATCCAATTTACAATGATGGTGTCATCAGCAAACTTGCAAATTGAGTTGGTGCAGAATTTGGTCACACAGTAGTGTTTATGGAGGGGGCTGAGTACACAGCCTTGCGGGCCACCAGTGTTGAGGATTATGGTGGAGGAAATGTTGTCCAGTATACTTACTGACTGTGGTCTGTGGGTCGGGAAGTCGAGGACCCAGTTACAGAGGGTGGAGCCGAGACCTAGGTCTCGGAGTTTAAAGATGAGTTTGTTTAGAATTATGGTGTTGAATGTAGTCAGTACGTAGGAACCTGATCTAGGTAACATTGTTATCTTAGATGTTCCAGGGATGAGTGTCGGGCCAGGGAGATGGCATCTGCCATGGACCTGTTGCACCAATGGGTAAGTTGCAAAGGATCTAAACAATCGGGGAGGCTGGAGTTGATGTGGGCCATGACTAACCTCTCAAAGCATTTCATAAAGATGGGAGTCACAGCCACTGGGCGGTAATCATTGAGACACTCTGCATGATTTTTCTTTGGCAGTGGATAATGGTGGCTTTCTCGAAGCAGTTTGGGGATTTAGGACGTAGTAAGGAGACATTAAAGATGTCTGCAAATACCCCCACCAACTGGTCTGCACAGGATCTGATGGTATCGTGGATGCTATCGAAAGAAGAAGCTTTGATCAAATCAGAACCTTTTCATCTCTGGTCACAAGTTCCACAAGTAGGAACCTGTATCACTGATTTCAAAGGAAATTGCTGAAAATTGAATATCAGATCCAGTTGTTTCAATGCCAACATCTAGTTTTGCAAGTTGCAACCATAAAGAGCAAATTGCTAAGGTTTCATAATGTTTTTGGAGTCAATATAATTGTTAAAAAGCTGATATTTCCTAACATTGAGATAGTATGAACTGTAGATGCTGGAGTCAGAGATGACAAGTGTGGAGCTGGAGGAACACAGCAGACCAGGCAGCATCAGAGGAGCAGCAAA
>NC_063332.1:175098956-175116775 GCF_021869965.1 Rhincodon typus
TTTGCTGCTCCTCTGATGCTGCCTGGTCTGCTGTGTTCCTCCAGCTCCACACTGTGTTATCTATTTCCTGACATCTACTTGTCTCAACCAGTGCACCAAACATGGACTGCTGCCTAAGTGGTCACAGATGGATTCAGAAGTCCACTGTCCTTTTGCAATTGGGAACAATTCACCTTCAAGTGATTATTATTACATTGTTACAAAGGTGAGAAGGAATTTCGACAACTCCAATGCTGTTCTGGCCTGATTCCACCCTCTATTAACTTTGGTTCATCCAAAGCTCTATTCTGAACTCTGCTTCAAACCATGTCCATCTACTTGTGAGTTGTGAGGGCAAGAGATTAAATTTGGGAAGGTGCAGTAAATCAAAGTGTTGAGAAGCATCTTAATATGAGAAATAATAAAACAACTGTCACAGCAAGGGTTAGAAAGCACTCGTCTAAAAAAACTCAACAAGCAAGGTTATAGGTTATAAAAGTAGTCAAAACGCAAAACTAATAGCTCTGGATCTGAATGCAGGCAGCATCTGAAACAAAACCAATCAACTGATGACTCCAGTAGAAATAAATCTGGATGCCATTACAGAGATGGGACTGCAGGATGACATCCATTGCATCCTGAAACTTGAAGATTACATGACATTTAGAAAGGACGGGGATCTCGGAAAAGCTGGAGAGGTAGCTCTGTTAGTTAATGATAGTAATATCAGAATAGAGAGAGATGACCTAAATTCAGGAAAACAGGATGTGAAACTTCTATGGATGGGCACAAGAAACGATAAATGCAAGATTTGACTTGTGGATGTGGTGTACAGGCCTGCTAACGGTAACCATACAGTTGCACACTGTATAAAGGACAAAAGAGTGGGAGTTTGTCAGAATTGCACAGCGATAATCAGGTGGGATTTTAATCTCCATACAGCTCCTTTCACCTTAAAAATATGCCCCCTAGTTTTGAACTCCCCCACCCAAAGGAAAAGACCCTTGTCACTCATCTTATCTAGGTCTCTCATGATTTTATAAACTTCAGTAAGGTCACCCATCATCCTCCTATGCTCCAGTGGAAAATAGTCCCAGCCTTTCCAATCTATTTTTATATCTCAAACCTTCCATTCCTGGTAACATCCTTGCAAATCTTTTCTGAACCCTCTCCAGTTTAATAATAACCTTTCTATAACTGGGTGACCAAAACTGCACACAATACTCCCGAAGAGGCCTCACCATTGTCCTGTACAACCTCAACATGACGTCCCAACTCCTATACTCAAAGGTCTAAGCAATGAAAGCAAGTGTGCTAAACACCTTCTTAACCAGCCTATCTACCTGTAATGCAAATTTCAAAGAATTTTATCACAGAGATTTAAGAAGATATTTTAGAAAACACAAGAGATATATGATGCAGTTAAACTTGAAAGGGTGCAGAAAAGATTTACAAAGATGTTTCTGGGATTGGAGTGTTTCAGCTATAGGGAGGGGCTGAATAGGTTGGGGCTACTTTTTTCTATTCATGTGTGGGATGTGGGCATCGCTGGCTGGGCCCAGCATTTATTGCCTGTCCCTAGTTGCCCTTGAGAAGGTGGGGGTGAGCTGCCTTCTTGAACCGCTGCAGCCCATGTGCTGTAGATTGACCCACAATGTCCCTTAGGGAGGGAATTCCAGGATTTTGGCCCAGTGACACTGAGGGAACAGCAATATATCTCCAATCAGGATGGTGAGTGGCTTAGAGGGGAACTTGCAGGGGGTGGTGTTCCCATGTATCTGCTGCCCTTGTCCTAGATGGAAGTGTTCATGGGTTTGGAAGGCGCTGTCTGAGGATCTTTGGTGAATTTCTGCAGTGCATCTTGTAGATAGTACACACTGCTGCTACTGAGCGTCGGTGGTGGAGGGAGAGGATGGTGTTGAGCTTCTTGAGTGTTGTTGGAGCTGCCCCCATCCAGGCAAGTGGGGAGTATTCCATCACACTCCTGACTTGTGCCTTGTAGATGGTGGACAGGTTTTGGGGGAGTCAGGAGGATGAGTTACTCACTGCAGCATTCCCAGCTTCTGGCCTACTCTTGTCGCCACTGTGTGTTCCCTGGAGCATCGGAGGCTGAGGGGTGACCTTATAGAAGTTTATAAAATCATGAGGGGCGTGGATAGCGTGAATAGCCAAGGTCTTTTCCCCAGTGTGGGGGAGTCCAAAACTAGAGGGACATAGGTTTAAGGTGAGAGGGGAAAGATTTATAAGGGACCTGAGGGACATTTTTTTCGCACAGAGGGTGGTGTGTGTATGGAACAAGCTGTTAGAGGAAGTGAAAAAAGTATAAAGAAGAACAAAGAACAATACAGCACAGGAACAGGCCCTTCGGCCCTCCAAATCTGCGCCGACACATTTTGCCCCTCCATACTAAAACTGTCTTCACTTACAGGATCTGTATCCCTCTATTTACTTCCTATTCATGTATCCACCCTGGTGTTTCTTGAATGCTGCTCTCGTGTCTGCTTCCACCACCTCCTCTGGCAGCACGTTCCAGGCACTCACCACCCTTTGTGTGAAAAAAACTTGACATTCATATCTCTTTTTAGCATTCCCCCTCGGACCTTGAACCTGTGTCCCCTAATAATTGACCCCTCCACCCTGGGAGAAAGCTTCATATTTTCCACTCTACCCATGCCATTCACAATCTTATAAACTTCTATCAGGTCGCCCCTCAACCTCCTGTGTTCTAGTGAAAAAAAAACCCAGTCTATTCAACCTTTCTTTGTAGATAAAATCCCCCATACCAGGTAACATGCTGGTAAATCTTTTCTGTACCCTCTCCAAAGCATCCACATCCTTTTGGTAGTGCGGTGACTAGAACTGTACGCAATATTCCAAATGTGGCCTAACTAAAGTTCTATAAAGCTGCAACATTACTTGCCTATCCTTCTCCTCATTGCCCCTTCCAATGAAGGCAAGCATACCATAAGCCTTTTTTACAGCCTTATATACCTGTGCTGCCACCTTCAGTGAGCTGTGGACCTGCACACCCAGATCCCTCTGCGTATCAATACTCCTAAAGGTTCTGCCATTCGCTGTATAATTTCCACCTGTACTTGACCTTCCAAAATACATCATGTCATATTTGTCTGGATTAAACTCCATTTGCCATTTTTCTGCCCATGTCTTCAACTGATCTATATCCTGCTGAATCCTCTGACAATCCTCCTCACTATCCGCAACTCCACCAATTTTTGTATTGTCCACAAATTTACTAATTAGACCAGCTACATATTCCTCCAAATTATTTATGTAGACCACAAAAAGCAGACGTCCCAGCACTGATCCCTGTGGAACACCATTAGTCACAACCTTTCATTCCTTCCACCACTAATCTGTCTCCTGTGACTAAGGCAGCTTGTACCCATCTTGCCAGCTCACCCCGATACCATACTTCACCTTTTGTACCAGTCTGCCACAAGAGACCTTGTCAAAGGCTTAACTGAAGTCCATGTAGACAACATCAACTGCTTTTCCCTCATTGATCATCTTCATCATCTCCTCAAAAATGTGGTAGAGCCTGGTACAATTACAACATTTAAAAGGCATCTGGATGGGTATATGAATAGGAAGGGTTTAGAGGGATATGGGCCAAATGCTGGCAAATAGGACTGGATCAGTTTAGGATATCTGGTTGGTGTGGATCAGTTGAACCAAAGGACCTGTGTCCGTGCTGTATAACCCTATGACTCTATTCCAATGAACAAGAAAAATTCCAAGGGGATGGTCCACCATCTGCGGTTAACAAAGGAAGTTACCAATAGTTTCAAACTTAAAGAAAAAACATATAAGACCCGTAGATGTAGGACCAGAAGTAGGCCATTTTGTTCATTGAGTCTACTCCACAATTCAATGAAATCACAGCTAATTTGATAATCCTTAACTTCCCTTTTCATGCCTGAGTAAAGAAGCACCTAAAACAAGATGGTGTGGTGGTTGTGCTCTAAAGTTGTTGAACATGGTGTTGAGTCCAGAAGGCTGTAGAAAGCAGAGTCAAAAATGGGGCGCTGATCATTCCAGCAGGCTGAGGACTGAGAGGTCAGAGTGGATGCAAAGTGGAGAATTAAAATGACAAGCGACAGGATGGTCAGGATCATGCTCATGGGCTGAGCAAAGGCGTTACACATAGCGGTCACCCACTCTGGGTTTGGTTTCCCTTTCATAGAGGAGAGCCCATTGCGAGCAGCGCATACAGTCAACTAGACTGAAAGATGGCCAAGTGAATTGCTGGAAGGAGTCCCTGGACAGTGGTGAGGGAGGGGGCTGAAAGGGCAGATGCTGTCGGGAGGTGCCTGAGCAGTGACTAGGGAGATTTGCGGGGTCTCAGAAAGCTGTCCCTTCCCAATGTCAGTTCTCTCAATGAGGCACTGAGTGCCCGTAAACGAGAGGTCTGGCTGGTATAACGGCGGTGGGAACAAGGGGAACAGAAGGGCAGCAAGTCTCTCACCAGGGAATTCATTCACCACCAAGACTGCATGCCCCCCAACACCCCCACCCCCACCCCGCCCCAACCAACCCCATTAAACCTGCTGGCACACAGAAAATAAAGTTTAACTTCTAATAAAAGAGAGAGTGTTTCACTTTAACAACGAACCATTTCTTGTGTTCTGTTGTGTTGTTTCGTCAAAAAGTGTTTCACAATCCATCAGTCACTCTTTGAAACACATTTTGTGGAAAGCCACAATTAGTGAATGAGTTTTCAGTGAAACGCTTGTTTCTGCACAGGAAATGGTAGATGACCCTCTCAGTAATCTGTTCTAATTTGTGTTGGCTGTGGATGAAATGTTGGTGATGTGATAAGGAGATAACCTTTGCTGTTTCTGAAGTCCTGTTACTGTGATTTTTTCAGCCACCTGAAGAGGGCAGTAGGGTGCCGGTTTGGTATTTTATCCCAACAGTTGTACCTCAGGCAGTGTTGCTCACCTTTGGTACTGCATTGAAGTCTTGCCTCACAATTTGTTGCTCCAGTTTCTGGAGTTTGTTTTGAGCTTACAGATTGTCAAATCTCGTAGACCGGAGAAAGACCACACAACCTACTTTCCTTTCATTGGCACATCCAATTTATTTCACAGCCCACCCTTCTCCCCCCATTACGCTGCAAATTAGTCCACACTACATCTCCAGTAGTTTTCCGATTGACCCTATTAAAGCTGTATTCTGGACCCTAACAGCCCTTTGTTTAAAAACAAATTCTCAATTTCCCCCATAATTATTTTGCTGGTTATTTTAAATTTGTGAACTCTGGTTGATGACCTATCAAAACTCTTTATGCTTTTGAGTACAGAACTGAGAGGAACTGTTATAAAATGAGGTGGCAATGAAGGCACAGCTGTGATATCTTTCCAGGTCAGGATGGTGAGGATTTATGAGGTGTTGGTATTCCTTTGTGTCCTCTCTGTTAGGACTCCCCTTAACCCTCTTGAGAAGATCTTTGTTGAGACTTTATTTCCCTCTTCCCACAGCATGGACACTTTTGGGTCATAGTCTCAGGATAAGTGACTGGTTATTTATGGTTGAGAAGAGATGGTGGTGAATCTTTGGAATTCGCTACCCCAAAGGGCAGTGAAAGATTACTCATTGGATATCTTCAGGACTGAGATTGATTGAATCGTTTGGATATTCAAGGGATTCTGGAATATGGAGAAAAAGCAGCAAGTTAGAGATGATCAATTTGATCTTCTTTAATAGTGGAGATGGTTCGTAGGGCTAACTCCAGCTCTGTTTCATAGATTCCCTGCTCTGAAGAAAAGAGTCTCATCTCAGAGCTTCCAACAGCAAAGAGCTCCTCCTGCCTTACCCTTGGTGTCAACCCTGACAAGCCTCCTCCCTGATAACCTGCCTAAGATTGACAAGCAGAATTAGTGCCATGTTCCAGCTGAGGCCTAACTCAATTTCAAATTCGATTAATTGAATTAAAGTCCTACAATGCTGTGGTGCGTTCTGAGTCCTTGAGCCCAGCACATTAGCCTGGATTTGCAATTGGGTTAGGATGCTGCTGTAGGCCAAAATAATGCTCTATGGATTACTCAAATGAGTAAGGTACAAGTTCAGTGCTGGTGTGATGTAAGTCACCCATCCCAAACATCATTCCAAACAACATATCTCTTTGAATGATACTGATTGATTAGCTCGTGCTTGCAGTGTTCAACATTAGGTATGATTCTGTAATTAGAAAGCATTTGTGAAACAATCCTGAGTGTATTAGGAATTGTTCTGACAACGAATTTAGGATTGTCGGCCGGGCTCACTGTGCGGCGCTCTTGCGCGTACTACAAGCTATGTATGTGAGGTCACAGGGCTGTGTTCTTTGCAGCCAGAAAGAACATTTACACACACTGCACCTGTTTCAACTCAACAAATTATTGACAGCCATTTTCTAATTCATTTCTTAGGGCAATGCCTTGACTAATCAATGTCAACCCGCTTGGTTTAATTTAAACAAATTTGGCAGTAAGTGTCACTCATCATCTAACTGGTTTATTCTCCAAGATAATACCACTATAATAAGTGTCCCATTGCTGACTAATTAGCACGCTCCTCTCATTCATTATAAAATGTTGGATTCTCTTTGTATTGGTATTCTTGCAAAGTGTCCTGGTACTTATGCGACATAAAAAGCTTCAACACAATAAAGATCATAGAATCCCTACAGTGTGGAAACAGGCCCTTTCGCCCAACAAGTCCACACCAAACCTCAGAGCATCCCAGGCAGACCCAATTCCCCTACAACCCATATAATGTACACATCCCTGAAAACTATGGGCAATTTAGCATGGCCAATCCACCCTAACCTGCACATCTTTGGACTGTGGGAGGAAACTGGAGCACTCGGAGGAAACCCACGCAGACACAGGGAGAATGTGCAAACTCCACACAGACAGTCACCCGAGGGTGGAATCAGACCCGGTTCCTGATGCTGTGAGGCAGCAGTACTAAACATTGAGCCACCATGCCACCCCAAATGTATCTTTTTCTGGAATATGCAGTGTATTTTGGTGATGTCGGTGGATGATTAAGTGTTGAGTAGGACACTAGAATGAACAACACTCTCTCCCCACTTTTTCGAAATAGTGCCCTAGAGCCTTTTGCCTTCACTCGGGAGGGTGAATAGATTTTATTCTAACATCATATGCAAAATGATGGCACCTCTGATAGTGCAGTTCACCTCCCCCGATCAGTACAGCTCACTGTATCAGTGCAATCTATTTGAAGGAGATTTAGTTCTCCTGCACAATTACACCACCCGCAAACTGGAGGAGCAGCACCTCATATTCCGCCTCGGGAGCCTACAGCCCAATGGCCTAAACATGGTATTTACCAATTTCAAAATCTCCCCACTCCCAGCCTCATCCCATGACCAACCCTCCCTCTCATCCCTGCCTCCTTGACGTGACACAACCTGTCCATCTTCTCAACCACCTATCCACCCCTCCCACCTCGCTGACCAATCCCCACCACTCCCTACCTGCACTCACCTATCACCATCCCACCTGCCTTCCCCAGTCCCACCCCTCCTCTCTCTATTTATTTCTGAGCTGCCTTCCCCCTCCCCTTTTCTGAGGAAGGGTCCCAACCCGAAACATCAGTTTTCCTGCTCCTCTGATGCTGCCTGGCCTGCTATGTTCTTTCAGCTCCACACTGTGTTCTCTCTGACTCCAGCATTGGCAGTTCTTTCTATCTCATAGTTCTACTGCTTTTCCTCTTTCCCCATAAATATTCCCATAACCCACTTTGAAGCATTTATCCAATTCCTTTTTGAATGTTAATATTGAATCTGTTTCCCCTGGCCTCTCAGGGAGTGTCTTCCAGTTGACCGCATCGAAATAAGGATGTCTCACTCTGGTTGTTTTGCAATTATCACAAATCTGTGACCTCTGGTTACAGAAGATTTCTGAGTGACAGTGTTCCCTGATTCTTGTGTTCTTATTAAGTTCCTGTCTGAAGATGATACCGAAAGTAGGTTCTTATAGAGAATATTGGTAATAAGACAGTAATTATTCACCATAGGAGATTGCGATATTGGTGAAGAGACTGTATCTGGTCTCTGTTTTCCAGCTAAAATAAATTACAACTAATTGAAACAATGAGAACAAGATACAATGAAAATTTGACAGAAGATTTTTTTGTATGAAGGAAACTTTTCAGTAAACGTGACCTAACAGGAGGAACTGATCCAGAAAAGTTTACAGAAAGAAAATTAACATTGCACTGTTCAAGAATAGACATATTTAGTGTGCAATTAAGGACCAGCATCTGGCTTCCAGAGAAGTAATTTATAATCCCCAGTCCTGACTGAGTGACAGGCTCAGCTGCAGGATAATATCACAGCTGCAAAGCCTCCGCACTGAAGTTCCAATGCAGAATGTGAGCATAAAGATAAGGTAGGCACTTCACTGTAGTACTGAGGGAATGTTGCATTGTCTGAGGTGCTGGCTTTCACATGAGACATTCTACCAAGGCCCAGGCACGTGTAAAAGCTCCCATGCCGCAGTCCAGAAGATGAGCAGGAAAGGTATTCCTGTGTCCCAACCCAATATTTATTCTTCAACTAAAATCCAATAAACTAGTCATTATCAAGTTGCGGCTTGCGAGATCTTCCTGGTGGCCGTGAGATGTGCTAAATCAATGCAAGTCTTTCTTTTCTTCCCAGATAGAATTCTTAGATACCCACATTTCCAAAGGGCACTGTGCTTCAGGCTGATAATAAGCATGGAGTCACTGCTCACCTGTTTGGAGACTTGGGCACTCATCTTGCCCAACAATCAGATGCAATGCCTTTTAAAAACATTTTTAATGAGATATGGGGGTCACAGGCAATGCCGACATTTATTGCCCAATCTTTGTTGCCGTTGAATTGAGTGTCTCATTGGGCTATTCCAGAGGGCAGTTAAGAGTCAACCCCATTGCTTTGAGTCTGGAGTCACATGTAGGCTTGACCAGGTGACGGTGGCAGATTTCCCTCCCTAAAGGGCATGAGTGAATCCAGCAATCGATGATTGTGTTATTGTCACCATCACAGAGACCAGATTTTGTTAATTGAATTGCAATGATGTGATTGAATTGTAAAGAATTAGCCGAGCCTTCTCCATCACCAATGCCATTGTCACCCATCAAAATAACAGGCAGCTGTTACCACAAGTTTCCAGGTGAGGTTCCCTACTGTGTTACTGTTCTCGATGGGATAATCCAAATTGCTAAGGTCCTGGGTGAGAGGGGGCAAACTGGCTCCCTTTCCTCATTCACACACCTCTGAGTAGGCTGCAGCAAGGTTAATCTATCAAGGTTCCCCCTCCCCACCCTGTCTTTCTCCCAAACCAAATGAATTCATGTTGTAAAAGGAACCAACTTGGCCAAGCTTTCTTAACAAAGGAATCAGTTCATTAGCTATTAAATACAGGAAGAAATAATAACACTATGCAAATATACACAGATTAGGAATACAAAGAGAGTCCAAAAAATAGTTAAGTTATAGAGATCAATCTCTGAGTTGCTTATGAAGAGTGGGTGGTACAATGTAATGACTGTGGTTATGTTGACGTTAGTGGATAAACAATTGATTTTGACATTCTTGGCTTTGCAGGTTGATTGAATTGTTTTGTCCTAGTTCCTTTCAAATGTGGCTGTCTAGCAGCACTTAGATTGAGAGAGTGCCTTTCCCTCTTTACCTGCAGTACAGGGGTGTTCAATAGCTGTTTCAAGCTGTGACCTTCACAGCTCACTAGTCTACACACCAATATGCCAGGCCATAAACACACACAGACCAAGGGCTGTAGTTAGTTTCTAAGCCCCTTTTTTTGTATACCCCTGGAAGGTTAAAATGCAAACACATCTGTAGGAGATGCCTCCTTACTAAGGGGGAGATGGGTATTCAGCCTGTCTTTATCTCTTACTTTTTAGTCTTTGTATTTGAGGTGTGACATTCCATGTGCAGTCATTTTAATGAGGGCAGCCAGGTAGCCATATTAGAATATGAGTTCTGTGATTGGGGCTGTTAACCTGCGCCAATCAGGGAGCCCTGGCTGACAGATATAAACAGGAGTGTCAGAGGCTCTGTTCACTCTGAGAGCTGGTTCTGAGGGAGCTGGAGCAGTGTCAAGGACTCTCCACGTGTAAATAAAGGGTGAGTTGGTGACAGGATACTGCCCTCTGTGGAGTTATTTCAGTGGCGATGAGAGGAAAAAACACTCCTGAAGAAATTTGCTTACAATAGTCATCATGAGTTGGAGTAAGCATTCCCGGCATCAGCCTGTTATTTGGGAAGCTTGGTTCATACAACTACAGGGATAGCTCCTGCAGAGTTGCCAATGGGGAGAGGACTCTGCACCAGGTTAAATCTGTTCTTCCTGGACCTGGGGAGGGAGAGTGAATAAAGAGTGACTTGGTGACAGGATACTGGTCTCTGGAGTTATTTCTTCATGCTTCACACAGGACTCTGCCAGACACTCACTGAGTTTACATCTGTCAGCCATAGGAGTTGCTTTTAAAACACAAGCATTGGTACTAAGATATGTCCACAAATACTTTGGAGTTCAGATCTGTTGTCATGACATCCCTGTTGCTTCACTGTGGGCAGAAGTTACATGTTTTTAACAAGATCTCCAACTTGCCTTTATGCAGCCCCTCTGATGTCCTTAGTCCATCTTAAGGGAACAACACGTAACTTAATGTTGTTAAAATCGAAGGAAAGTGCAGTAGAGGCTGGGAATCTGAAATAGAAACAGAAGATACTGGAAGCCCTCCTCAGATCTGACAACATCCATGGGGAGAGAAAGAGGATTAATAAGGGTTGAGGATCTTCCACCAGAACCAGACTGAACATATTAGACATTTAAGAAAGTACGGAGGCAGGGAAAGGAGGGAATAAGGGACAGAAGGGAGAGTCTGAGATAGGAGAGATTGAATGTCAAAAGGAGTGATGGTGCAAGGCTAAAGAAAATGATAATGGGGCAAATGAAGGAATAAAGGCTGGGTCCAGAAAAGGTGTAAACCAAGAAAAACAAAATATCAGAGAATGAATGATATTTGATTTGGCAAAGAGGAAAGCCCTTTGTTTCCTTCCCTAGTGAATCTTTGTGTGTGGTTTGGTCTTTACTCCTTCCTTATGAAGACTGATTTAAAAAGAAACAATTTTATTCCCCTTTCCATTCAAACCAAGTAACCCATCAGCAAGTTTGAGGCAGTGAAAGGAGACCAAACCAATGGCCACATTTACTGGTGAATGAAACTGAAAGATTCTGTTTCAACCTTGGAACCTGACAGTAGCAATAATATCTGTTTTTATTTCTCCGAGTGAAGGACTATTCCCTTGCTATTTGAGCCCCAACAGTCCACATTCTGCGTTCCTTTCTTGCCCAAATTACTCTCAGTTCTTTCTTTTCTCCGGTTTAGTTCTCTCCTGTAGGCACTGGCGTTAGTAGGGGCGGATACATGGAACCTCCCACTGCCTTGCGAAGTAACCATTCTGTAAGTCTATAACACGGCAGCGAACTCAATGTCTGAATACTATCAAGGAATATAACCTATTGGAAACAGGAGAGTTCTATAATTAAATGTTGACCAATTTGTGGAAGGCTCCATGATTTGGGATGCCTTTAGTTAATGTTCCTTTCACCTCAGGGAGAACAGCCTTAATCACTGCAGTATCATTCTGGTCAATCATTCCTTAAGCATCTGTGCTCCAGGGATGATAGAGTCCATTGTTCCTTGTTTCTCCACATTAACTGAAGTCCCATTCAGAACATAAAAACAGAAGAAAGATAAAGATGCACAGTGTAATTTTTGTTCTCTGGAGGTGGTGGGTAGAGGGAAGGATGGGGACAAGTTGGCCGTCAAGAAAATCTCAGCTCCTTCTTGCCACTTCACAAATTAGGAACTGAGCAAGAAGGTTCATTGGCAGCTCTCTCCATTTGCCAACAGTTAAAGCCCTAAAATATTCAATTCATGGCCACTTAAAAGTCTCAACTCCCCACCTTCCCAATCACATGCCTCCCCAGAGCATGGGAAAAGTGGCTAGTTTCACACCTGTCATTTTGCAATGCGAAGGTGGTAGAGCATGGTAAAGGGTTTTTGTAAAGAAACTGTGGCTGTGTTGAGATGAAGAGTGAATGGCTTTGGAAATGATACCTGAATACACCAGGGAGGGATAAGGAAAGAACTGAGATGCAACACCACACAAGTGGGAAGGGCCATTCGGCCGCTCGAACCTGCTCTGGAGCTTCCTTGTTGAGTATATTCAAGTCTGAGGTCCTAGATTTTTGGACACTAGAAGAGTCAAGGGATATGGGAATGGAGCTGGAAACTGATGATGGGAAAGTCTGTCCTGGTTTTGCTGATTGTTGGAGGTAGTATGGAAAGGCTGAATAGCCTCCTCCTGTTTCAATCTCTTACATTTGCACAAGTGACAATGGAATACTCCCCACTTGCCTGGATGGGTGCAGCCCCAACAACACTCAAGAAGCTTGACACCATCCAGGACAAAGCAGCCGCTTGATTGGCACCACATCCACAAACATCCACTCCTTCCACCACCAACGCTCAGTAACAGCAGTGTGTACTATCTACAAGATGCACTGCAGAAATTCACCAAAGATCCTCAGACAGCACCTTCCAAACCCACGACCACTTCCATCTAGAAGAACAAGGGCATCAGATACTTGGGAACATCACCCCCTGCAATTTCCCCTCCAAGCCACCCACCATCTTGACTTGGAAATATATCACCGTTCCTTCAGTATCACTGGGTCAAAATCCTGGAATTCCCTCCCTCAGGGCATTGTGGGTCAACCGCAGTGGTTCAAAAAGCACGGCACTACCTTCTCCAGGGCAGTCGGGAATGGGCAATAAATGCTGGTCTTGTCAATGATACTAATCTAGAGAATTAATTCTTTTGGTACAAGAGATAATTATTGAAGTAGAAATAAGTACAGAATGATGAAGAAAGGGCAGGAGAATGGCTATAAGTCATGGTGCTCATTTGGAGAGCCAGTATAAACACTATGGGCTGAATGGCCTCCTCCTATGCTGTACCAGCCTCTGATTCTTTCAGGACAGAGGATTTCTCCAGGAGCCTGGCCAATGTTTGCCCCTCAATCCACCTCTCTACAAGCAGATTATCTGAGTGTTCTCATATTGTTTCTGTGGGACCTTGCTGTGCTCAAATTGGATGCTGCGTCCCCTTACATTACAACAGTGACTACACTTTGAATGTATTTCATTGGCTGTAAGGTGCTTTGAGATGTCCTGAGGATGTGAAGGATGTTATATAAATGCATTTTTCCATCCCTTTTGTACTTTGTTCCTCTGACAGCAATGCCTAACAAAGAGAGTTTGTGACGTTTGCACTCTGACAGAGTAACCCTTTGGCCTCTCCAAACAGCTCATTGGGGCAAAGATTGGAGAAAAGGTGAGCTCATAGTCTCCAATTTAGACAAATTACTTAACAGGTGCCCTGTTGTGTTTGTTACTTGTACAACACTGATTGTGGGAAAGAAACACTTCATCAGAATCCCTTCAATAGTATGGAGAATATTAGAGAAAAATTGCAACAGTTTTTGAACAGAGAGGTGACAATTGCTGCAGCTTTGCTTCTTGAAGCTGGACTAATATCAATGAGAGAAAGACTTGCATTTACGTAGCACCTTATATGACCTCAGGCCATCCCAAAGGCCTTTGCAACCAAAGTGTTGCAAGGCAGCAGCCACCTTGGGAACAGCAAGATTCCACAACCAGCAGTGGACCGTGACAACATCATCGGTCTTAGCCATTTTGTTTGAGAGATAGGTATTAGCTTCAGGATGCTAGGGGAGACATGTCTTGGTCTTTACAATAATGCCATGCAATCTATTGAAAGACTGGACCTAAATGTTTCTCCGTAATCCTTTGGTCACCGTTCATAATTCTGAACATCTTGATTAAATCTCCCCTAGACCCTCATGGCTCTGAATAGATGAGTCCCTAGTATGAAGCCTCTCATCTCTTGGACCATTCCAATGAATGTTCTCTCAACTTCTCCAAGGCTTTGACATTCTCCCTAAAGCACAAACTCGTGGCTGGTTTTCAAAAGATGCTTTTTGAAAGTTTAACACAACTTCACTCAAATAATGACCAGATTTTCAGTAGGTGGCTCACCATGTGTGTTTGTTAATTAAATCAAAGTAAGATCTTACTTGGAGGGATCCAAGTCCATGACTGTTCACAAACGATATAAACGATCTGTATAGTGTAATATTTCCAAATTTATTGATGATTTGTTGCTGAACAAAGAGACCTTGGAGTATAGGTTCATAGTTCCTTGAAACTGGAGTCATGGGTAGACAGGATAGTGAAGAAGGCATTTGGTACACTTGCCTTTATTGGTCACTGCATTAAGTGTAGGAGTTGAGAGGTCATGTAGTGGCTATTTAGGACATTGGTTCGGCCATTTTTGGAATACTGTGTTCAATTCTGGTCTCCCTGCAATAGGAAACATGTTGTGAAACTTGAAAGTGTTCAGAAAAGATTTACAAGGATGTTGCCAGGGTTGGAGGGTTTGAGCCATAGGGAGAGGCTGAATAGCCTGGGACTAATTTCCCTGGAGTGTCGGAGGCTGAGAGGTGACCTTATAGGGGTTTATAAAATCATGAGGGGCATGGATAGGGTGAATAGTCAAGGTCTTTTCCCCAGAGTGGGGGAGTCCAAAACTAGAGGGCAGAGGTTTAAGCTGTGAGGAGAAAGATTTAACAGGCACCTAAGGGGCAACCTTTTCACGCAGAGTGTGGTGTGTGTATGGAATGAACTGCCAGAGGAAGTGGTGGAAGCTGGTACAGTTACAACATTTAAAAGGCATTTGGATGGAAGTATGAACAGGAAGGGTTTAGAGGGATATGGGCCAAATGCTGGCAAATGGGACTAGATTAATTTAGGATATCTAGTTGGCATAGATGAGTTGGGCCTAAGGTTCCGTTTCCATGCTATACATCTCTATAACTCTATGACTGGAAGTTGGATGGGAAGGTAAATCGTGAGGACAGTCCGAGGAGGCTTCAGCAGGATATGAACAGGCTACAGGAATGAGCTGGAACATGTCCGATGGAATGGAATGTGAATTAGCGTGAAGTTATTCACATTGGTAGAGAAAACAGAAAGACAGAATATTTCTTAATTGCTGAGAGTTGGGAAGTGATACTCTCTGAAGGAATGTAGGTTGTTCTTGTCCACGAGTCTCTGAAAACTAGCATGCAGGTGCAGCAAGCAAGTAGAAAGACAAACAGTACGTTGGCTTTCATTTCAAGGAGATTTGAGTACAGGAGTAAAGATGTCTTGCTGCAGTTATGTGTAGCCATGACTACAGCTGCAATATTGTGTACACTTTTGGTCTCCTTATGTAAGGAAGGATGTACTTGCCACAGAGGGACTACAACAGAGATTCACCAGTTTAATCCCTGCAATGGCAGGCCTTTCCTATGAGGAGAGATTGAGGGGATTGGGTCTGTACTTGAAAGAGTTTCGAAGAATGAGAGATGATTGTTTTGAAACTTAAAAAATTCCTACAGGGTGTGATAGGTTAGATGTTGTTGGGATGTTTTTCTTGTCTGCTGAGTCTAGAATCAGGAAAATGATCTCAGGATAAAGGGGTAGGTCATTTAAGACTGAGACAAGGAGGAATATTGCTTGGAGGGTGGTAAATCTCTGAAATTCTCTAGCCCAGAGAACAGACATCGAGCGGGTTTAAGACTGAAATTGCTAGGTTTTGGGGGGCTAATGACATTGAAGGAATATGGAGATAGTGTGGGGAAAATGTTGCTGAAAGGATGATCAGTTATGGTCTGAGTGGCCTGCTTCTGTTCCCGAATACCTACTTCTGTGACCTTTTAAAGTGATCAGTTAACAAAATTGGCTTGCATTTATCTAATGTTGTAAAAGGTCAAAAGGCACTTCACAGGACTGTGTCTTGGCCAATATTTATTCCTCAATCAGCATCACTTCTTTGTTGTAATGTACTTACTACATTATAACAGTGACTACACTTCAGGAATACCTCCTCTCTATCTGTAAAAAATGACCCTGAGCTTCCAGTTGCCTGCCACCTCAACACAAAACTGTGTTCCCACACCAATATCCCTGCCTCAGGCTTTCTGCAGTGCTGTAGTGAGGTTCAGCATAAGCTGGAGGAACAACACCTCATCTTCTGCCTGGACCCCTCACAGCCTTCAGGACTCAACATTCAGTTTAACAATTTCAGCTCCTCCATGTTCATTACCCAGGTCCTGTTTTGTATGGGTTACTCCCTGCTCAGCCAACGCATTTTTAACCATTTACACTTATTGTTAGCACACTACCTAATATTTATCGCCCTCTCGCCTTACCATCAATAATCCCTTTGTTTGGCTCTCATTTTTTTCCTCTTAGCACCATTTCCATGTGTTCTATTCACTCTTTCCCCAAAACACCCATTCCCCCCAGTACCCCTCCCTGCATGATAAATACCATTCTTTTCCTAGCTGCTATCTGTTAATAAGAAGGACTTAAAACATTAACATGGTTTCTCTCTTCACGGTGCTACCTGACCTGTTGAGTTTCTCCAACACTTACTGTTTTTGTTTCAAAAGATCCTTTATTGCTTATATCAAAAGCAAGGCACCATGTTCCTGCTAGACCATAGGGCAGCTCTCTGATTCGAGAGAGATAACTGGTGGTGGTTTAACTTGAGGGTCACCATGCCTCAGGTGAGGTGAGAGCTTGAGGAGGAGAGTCCTTTGTGGAAATCTCAGGAGGTGTGGGAATTAGACCCACACTATTGGTATTACTCTGTTTTGCAAACCAGCCATCCACCCAACAGACCCCCAGTTATTGGCTCTGAAGCACTTTGAGATGTGTGGTGGTCATGAAAGACATATTGAAATCTTCAAAAGATGAGGCTGTGATGGATGGTTCCCAACTATCTCTGAGGGAATGCCACCTATTAACTGCCAGCTCCTGCAGGAAACATAAAAAAGAAATTCTTTGCTCATCTTGAACCAGTGCAAAATGATTCGTTCAGTCAACTAATGGTTTAGTTTGGGAGGTGGCCAAGGAATTAATTCCACTGATGAGACATAGTGCTGGCCTGAAGCTGGCAGTCATGTACAGGCCACTGCAAAATCTGCCACATGTTAGAGGAAGCTCTGCGTCACTTTAATGAAAATTCCTTGTGTTGCATAACCACAGATGCTGCACTTTGAAGTGAATGTCAGGTTATTTCACCTCTGGCTCTGGATTGGGGCCATGTGCTAGTGTGCTCTGACGTCGTCCCAAATTGTACACTCCTGACGAGATCTATAAAGACAGCTCAGCAACAAGTAGCAACACAACAGAGAGGCAGAGGGAGTGCTCCAGAGACTGGAGTGAAAGTGAGGTGGGAACAAGAATGGAATCTGTTACTGGGGGATCTATCTTCACAATAAGTGGTAAGGCACATTTGATATTGCAGTTTAGTGGGTTTCTAACAGTGGGTTTTTATCTGAGCAGCTTTTTAATCACTCAGTCACTTCCAAAGGTGTGCTATAGAAAAATGAGAAATGAGAACTGCCAATTCTCAAACTCGCAAGAGAATGAGAGAGGGCTCAGAGCTGTGGAGAATGTGTTGTTCTCATTTGCACAGGATAGAATGAAGCAAATTCACTGGAACAAGTGTGTGTCAGTGTGTCAGTGTGAGTGTGTGTGTGTGTCAGTGTGTCTGTGTGTGAGAGTGTGTCAGTGTGTACGTGTCAGTGTGTGTCAGTGTGTCAGTGTGAGTGTGTGCCGCACTGTCGGAGGGTCAGTGCTGAGGGAGCGCCGCACTGTCG
>NC_063332.1:175116785-175158674 GCF_021869965.1 Rhincodon typus
GGGAGCGCCGCACTGTCGGAGGGTCAGTGCTGAGGGAGCGCCGCACTTTTGGAAAGTTAAGCAGCTGTTGCCAGTGGTTGGACAAAAAAGATGAAGGCTGACATGAGAGATCAGAATTCGGGAAACCATCTTAGTTGGTTTCATAGAATTAGGTCGACTGTCGAGATAGAAACAGGCCATTCAGCCCAACTCATCCATGCTAGTGTTTATGCTTCACCTGCTTGTCACCAGCTTGTTTTTATGTCACCCTGTCAATATTTATTCCTTTCTCTCCTACCTCTCTGTGAATATATCTGCATTAATCGCTTCAACCACTCCCTGGAGCAGTACATGTCAAACGCACCTCAATCTCTGGGTGAAGAATCTCTTCCGGAATTGTTGGCATATTTTATATTTTTGGCAGGAGCTCTGAGGGAGGATACAGAGATTTTGGGGAGTGTAGAACACAAGGGTGAGAATTGTATGGGCAGTGTTTTATCAGAATGGGAGTGACAGTAATTCAGTTAGTCTGGGGCACAGTGTCAGAATAGGGATCATTGTAAGGACGGATATTAGCAGCAGAGCTCAGAATTCGGAGAATGTCCCAACGAGGATTGGAGCAGACCATTCAGGCACCTGTATAAAACACAGGCATCAGTGTGTCACTCTCTCCATTCTGATTCCAAATATTTTTCATTCTTTTCCCAGTAATTTTTGCCATGGCTGTTACAGCAAGTGAAGTGACTCAAACGCCTGTTTCTGAATCCCTCCACACCCTGGACTTGTCTGAAAACATATCAACTACCCTGGAGCCTATCACAGGAGAGCTCAGAGGTAAGTTACAATCACCATCCAGCCTGAATACACCAGCTTTGCTTTGGTGGCAAGAGCCTGGTCTCAATCATTTACAAATTCACAACTTTTCCATTCCACAGATACAATTGTAGTTCTTTGAAAAGCTGTAACGTGAAGCTATATCCGTACCGGTTATAATGAGGACACAGACATTTTAGTTATAAATACATAATCATCTTTCATTAACTGTAAATTAGTCCCATAACCATTCACAGATTTACTCACCAGATCCAGCTACTGCTCACACTTGCATTGTCAATCATTTGATTTCTATCAAATAACAGATACAGTGTGTTGGTGCCAGTGGTACCACCCTGGGTGACTGAGTTCGATGCCAACATGAGGGAATTAGTCTACTAAGAAATGTAGACAGTTTTCTCTCCATTACACAGAGGCGAGTGGTTCGATACTGCTTGAGGGACACCAGTCAGCAGGAGTGCAGTGGGGTGAGGAAGGAAGAATGGCATCTTGAATTAAAACAGGCAGTCTGAAGTTTGAACCCACATTATAAAACCAGACAGTTCAGAAGAGGCCCTTCAGCCCATCAAGTCTGCACCAACAAAACTACACTAAGCCTACTCTAGTTCCACTTTCCAGCCCTTGGCCCATAGTCTTGAATGTTGTGATATTTCAAATGCTCATCCAAGTACTTTTTAAAGGTTTACTCAACTACCCTCCCAGGCAATGCATTGCAGACCCCCACCACCCTCTGGGCGAAATAAAAATTACTCCACCCCCAGCACGCATCTGCAGGTCATAGATTCAGATCCCACTTCAGGTACTTCAATGTGAAATCTGTGTTGATGCTCCCAGTGTGAGAGAGTCTTTCAGATGTGACGAGACTGAAACCCCACTTACCCTCTCAAGTGAATGTGAAACATCCCATTGCACCATTTCAAAGCTGCATGGGAGCCATGGGCCAGCATTTATTCTCTCAGCTCACATCACAAAATACTGCAGAAAAGCTGGAAATACTTGGCAGGTCTGACAGTGTCTGTAATGAGTTAACATTTGAAGTCACTGATCTCTGTCAAGCTTGCTGAGTACTTTTTTTTATAAAAAGACAGAGTAGCTGGTCATGATCATGTTGTGGGATCTTGCTATGCACAGACAGGCAGCTGCAATTCCTACTTCAGAGGCTGTGTAATGCTTTGTGATTGTTATAAGGTTGTGAAAAGACAGGTTCGATAAAGATAAATTATTTCAACTGGTTGGGGATTTCGGAACTAGGGGCCATAGTCTGAGAATGAGGGCTAGACGATTCAGGATGGGATGTTAGGAAGCATTTTTACACACAAAGGGTGGGAGGGGTTTGGAACTCTCTTCCACAAATGGCATTGGATGCTGGATCAGTTGTTAATTTTAAATCAGAGATCGATTAATTATTGTTAAGCAAAGCTTTTAAGGGATATTGATGAAAGGCAGGTATATGGAGTTAGGCCACAGATCAACCATAAATAGCAGAACAGACTTGAAGAACTGAATGGAAATGTGATACTAATGCAAATCTTTCTTTTCCTTTTGCAAAAGGGCAAACAATTCCATCTAAGTTCTTGATAACTCCCAACACAAGGACCAACTCGCGAAGGACTAGTGTGGATAACTTTGAGTATTAGCTCAGGGCTTGTATAAACCAGCAGAGGAGGTGTTTGACTCAAAGGAAAATAGTCAATGAGTAAACTGAGCAGAATGACAGTTTGTAGTGAAGTGATTTCCACCCCAAGGGAATATGGGTGTCACTGGTAAGGCTGACAATGTATTGACCATCCCTAATTGTTCCTGCATTGAGTACCTTGCTCAGCTATATCTGAGGGCAGGTTAACAGTCAGCTACATTGCTATGGGTCTGTAGGCCAGACCAGGTAAGGACGGCAGATTCATCTCTCTACAGGACATGAATGAACTTGACTGGGTTTTTAATGACAGTTCATTACACAATTCATTAGGCAGCACGGTGGCTCAGTGGTTAGCACTGCTGCCTCACAGCACCAAGGACTGGGGTTCAATCCCACCCACGGGCAATGTCTGTGTGGAGTTTGCACGGTCTGCGTGGGTTTCCTCCGGGTGCTCCATTTTCCTCCCACAGTCCAAAGGTTACATGGATAGGCCATCGGAAATACAGGGTTACAGGGATGGGGTAAGGTGTTGGGTCAAGGTGGGATGCTCATTGGAGGGTCAGTGTGACCTGATGGGCTGAATGGCTTGCTTCCACAATGTAGGGGTTCTATGATTCAATGTATAGTTATGTTAATTAATAGAAAACTCCACTTGCTGCCATACTGAGATCTGAACTCTTGGTCACAGAATGAGACTCTGGATTACTAGATTGAGTGACATGGTCTCTCACTGTGAGGTTTGTGGTTTAATTTTGTCCAGAGAGCTGTGAGAATCTGGAACTCTTTGAGGTGAATAATAACAATGCATTTCAGGAAAAGTGGAAGAACACACCAGAGAGAAATGAACCAAGGGTCATGTCGATAGGGTTGCATGAGGTCATGTGGGAGTAGGCACATGGTGCATTGGAAAGGTCTAAGTGTTCAGAGTTGTCCATTAGAGATCAGAGTTGTCCATTAGAATTGTTAAGAAAATGCATGGGGTTTGGGAGCCTCTTCTGCCTTGAACTGAACTTATCAGTGGTCATATGGTCAATGGAACAGGTAGCTGATATGATCTTTTGCACGCTAACATCAGTTTGAGCAGGTTCCTGGAGTCTACATGCCGACTAAGATATTCTTAGAAATGTTATATGCTAATTACATTCCTTGATGATGAGCTGCTCCCACAATAACAGCAACAACTTGGTTTTCAAAAGTGCCCAGAGAGTAGCTGAAGATACCCAATAGGAAAGGTTATCAAATACAACACCTAACAATATAAGAAGATATTGTGACAGGGGATTACATAGTCAGTCATAAAGTCCTAGAGTCATACAGCACGGAAACAGACCCTTCGGTCCAACTAGTCCATGCCGAACGTAATCCCAAATTAAACTAGTCCCACCTGCCTGCGCTTGGCCCATTTCCCTCCAAACATTTCTTATTCACATAGAGGTCAGGTTTAAGGAGCATCTTAAATGGAGACAGATAGAAAGTCAGGGATGTTTAGGGGAGGATTCTTGAGCCTAGTGCCCAAGCAGCTGAAAGTAAAGCAGTCAATGATTAGGCGATGGAAATTGTGAATGTTCAATAGGCTAGTATCAGAAGGGTGCCAAAATCTCAGAGGGTAAGGCAGTGAGAGATTAGAGAGACAGAAAGGGATGAGGAATAGAGTAGGGACATTGGAGTCAGCCATTCAGTCCATCAAGCCTACCCCACCATCCAAATCAATCATAGCTGATTGGATGGTTCAAATGCCAATTACCCACCCCATCCCCAGAGCTCTACAGCTGGGGAGGTGATGGCCTAGTGGTATTATTGCTGGACTATTTAATCAGAGACCCAGATAATGTTCTCGAGACACAGAGTCAAATCATTCCCTGGCAGACAGTGGAATTTCAATGCACTAAAAATCTGGAATTAAGAGTCACATGATGATTGCCAAATTCATTGATTACTGTCAGGGAAACCCATCTGGCTCATGAATGTCCTATAGAGAAGGAAACTGCCATCTTTACCTGGTCTGGCCTACATGTGACTCCAGGCCCACAGCAATCTGCTTGACTCTTAAATGCCCTCTGGGCAATTAGGGAAGGGCAATAAATGCTGGCCTGGCCAGTGAGGTCCTCATCCTGTGAATGAAGTAAATTTAAAAATTGGTAATCAGAAATCTATCAATCTTTAAACATCCTCATAGAGCCAACTTCCACAGCCGAATTTGGGAGGTGTTAACTGTCTGAATCTGAGATCAACCTCCTCCTTCAAGGAGCTGGTTGGCCAATGTTACGATATTTTTTGTCCTTCAACACCACATGGACTCCATTGGTTCCAGAAAGCAGCTCATCTACTATCTTCTCAAGGGCATTTAGGGATGGGCAACAAATGCTGCTCCATTGGTTCCAGAAAGCAGTTCATCTACTATCTTCTCAAGGGCATTTAGGGATGGGCAACAAATGCTGCTCCAGTGATGCCCACGCCCCAGGAATGAATTAAGAAAAACAGTTTTGTGTGTGGAATTGCACCATCTGCAAAACATCACTTATCCCTGTCCTGGCTTGCAGCATTTCCTGTTACGATATCTCCTCTGCACACTACCATCACTGACTCAGGGCAATAATAGATGGATTTTAAAATTCTTACCCTTGTTTACAAATTCCCCAGGGTCTCGGCCCTCCCTGTCTCTCTCACATCCTCCGGCCCCAACATCCCTCCCTATCTCTGTCACCTCCTCCAGCCCTTACACCTCCTCCCTATCTCAGTCACCCCCTCCAGCCCTACACCCCCTCCCTATCTCAGTCACCCCCTCCAGCCCCTACACCTCCTCCCTATCTCAGTCACTTCCTCCAGCCCTACACCCCCTCCCTATCTCTGTAACCCCCTCCAGCCCCTACACTCCCTCCCTATCTCTGTAACCTCCTCCAGCCACTACACCCCTCCCTATCTCTATCACCTTGTCCAGCCCCTACACCCCCTCCCTATCTCTGTAACCCCCTCCAGCCCCTACACCCCCTCCCTGTCTCTGTAACCTCCTCCAGCCCTTACACCCCTCCCTTTCTCTGTCACCCCCTCCAGCGTGTAAAGACACGTTATGCTCTGGGTTCTTTATCATTCCTAAATTGCATCTTTCCACCATTGGTGGTTCTGCCATTGACTGCTTGGGCCTTGAACACTGGAATTCTCTCCTGCTCCCTCACCCCTATCCATGCCTCTCTCATCTCCTGTAAGATACTCCCTAAAACTACCTCTTTAACCAGCTATAGTGATTGGATCCAGGTGGAACTTGTTGACTATGAGATCCTTGGATGGGGTTATGAATCTGGGCCAATCAGGAAGCCCTGGCTGACCAATATAAAAGGGGATTTAGAATCTCCTCAGTTCAGGGGAGTGACTCCGAGCTGGCTGGATATAGCCAGTGCACAAGTAAATAAAGGGTGAGTTGGTGATGGGATACCGGCTTCTGTGCAGTTATTTCACCAACCTTTGCTAATGTGGCCTAGCACCGATTTATGACTTGCTCAGCAGTGATTCTTTAAAACCCATTAGGACTTTCTGCACGTTTGAGCTGCTGTGTAAATGTCAGTTTTTACTTGAATTTTCCTGAAATCACTTTTCTCCATTGAACAGGTAATCCTGAGACACCAAAGACTTTGAGAGTGAGACAGCAGTGTTATGAAGGTGGCCAGAGTTATTGTATGAATGGTGACTGTAGGTACCATGAAGATCAGGATCAAATCACCAACTATCGTATCTGTGTGTAAGTCAACAAGAATATTAATTTATTGTTTTATCGCAGTCAAAACTCAGAGTTGACATATCCTGTTGGAAGAGGGCATTAATCAGTTTCCCTAAGGAATTGTCCAGGGATTAAAGATTAATTTCATGGACAGTGTTGGGAGCAAAAATGTGCTGCGAGAGGAATTGTATGAACATTACCAGAATATTAAACTTTAATAGATTATTTGAAGAGTTTTGTTTTAACGGGGAGGAAGGAGGGGGAGACAGGGCTGTTTTAATGAGAGCCAGGGAGCAAGCAAGTAAACAGGCAGAGGCATTTTCAGACAGTGAAACCAACAAGGAGAATGCTGGAGAAACTCAGGCGGTCTGGCAGTGTCTGTGATGAGAAAGTAGAGTTAACATTTCAAGTCAGTACAGGGGGGAGGTGATGGCCTAGTGGTATTATCGCTGGATTGTTAATCCAGAGACCCAGATAATGTTTGGGGACCCAGGTTCGAATCCTGCCACGGCAGATGGTGGATTTTGAATTCAATAAATATCTGGAATTAGGAATCTAATGATGACCGTTGGGAAATGCTGATTGTTGGGAAAAACCCATCTGGATCACTAATGTACTTTAAGGAGGGAAACTGCCATCCTTACCTGGTCTGGCCTACATGTGACTCCAGACCCACAGCAATGTGGTTGATTCTGAACTGCCCTCTGGGCAATTAGGGATGGGCAATAAATGCTGCCTAGCCAGTGACACCCTCATCCCATTAAGAATAAAAAAAAAATCAGGTATGACTCTCATAAGACCATGAGAAATAGGAACAGGAAGAGGTCGTTCAGCCCCCCAAGTTCTGCCATTCAATTGGATCATGGGTGATTCAACATTCCTCACATCCACTTTCCTGCCCTTTTCCCGTAACCCTTGATTTCCCGACTGATCAAGATTCTATCTCTCTCAGCCTTAAATATACACAAGGACTCTGCCCCCACAGCTCTCTGTGGCAAGGAATTCCAAAGACTCACAAGCCTCTGAGAGAAGAAATTCCTCCTCATCTCAGTCTTAAATTGGTACCCCTTTATTCTGAGATTTCAGAGCTAGTGATTGAAATGGTGATATGTAAATGATCAAACAGGACACACAGATTTAGCAGTGCTGATAAGGGTACAGACAGGACCTGGACAATACACTCCACCTGATTCTGGTCTTGTCAACATCAGTGAAGACTAAAAGCACATGCACATGTTTCACTTACTACCCTGTGTTGCCCAAGTATGGGTTAGTTTAAAAATCATCTGTCCACTACCTTCCTTAAAAATCAACATTTTATTTTAGTTCATGTTGTTCTAGTACAATCACCTAAACAGATGGGCTGGGATAAGTCAACTCTCCGATCATCACAATCTGCAACAAAACTTGCCAAGGCAAGGCTGAGATATGGCCTGATAGAGGCCAAATATTATGAAAGGTTTTGAAAGGGAAGACGGAGAGAAAAAGTTTCCAGCTGTTGATAAAACCAAAATGAGGGCTTATTAATATTAGAGAGCGATAAATAAACCCAGTGAGGCGTTCAGGAGAAGCCTCTTTACCCTCAGACCAATGAGAATGTGGAACTTCCACAGGGAGTTGTCAATGCAAGCTAGATCAATCCATAAGGAATGGAAGGATATGCTGATCTGGTGAAATAAATGGACTGGGAGCAGCCTTATTTTGGGCACAAGTATTGTCAGGGAGAGGGTGGGCTGAATGGCTTGATTCTGTGGAAAAAGTACCCACATCATCCCAAGCCTCACATCTCTCTTCAGAAACATTGCAGAGGAGATGTCCCACTCCAATCAATTATTTCAAAATCATGAACACGGCCCCCATTTTGTACACTTCATAGAGTCTTAGAGGCCTACAGCACAAAAAAGGCCTTTTGTCCCATCGTATCCATACTTGTCAAAAACAACCGAAAACTATTCCAAGAGATAGTAAGAACTACCAATGCTGGAGTCAGACACAACACAGTGTGGAGCTGAATGAACACAGCAGGCCTGGCAGCCTCAGAGGAGCAGGAAAGCTGACTTTTCGGTTCGGGACCCTTCTTCAGAAAGAAATGTCAGCTTTCCTGCTCCTCGAAAACTATTCTAATCCCATTTCCTGGCACTTGACCCATATTCTTGGCATCACAAGTGCACATCTAAATATTTATTCACTGTGATGAGGATTTCTCCCTCTCTCAGCCTTACAGGCAGTGAGTTCCAGATTCCCACCATCCTCTGGGTGAAAAAGCTTTCCCTCACATCCCCTCTAAACCTCCTGTCCCTTCCCTTAAATTGATGCCCCCTGGTCATTGATCCCTCCACAAAGGGTAAATATTTCTTCCTGTGTACCCTGGGGATTTGTATAGTTCTGGGATGCACAGAGTTTAGCAAAGATTTTCAGACTTTGAAGACGGTGCAGGGGAGATTTATTAAGATGAGGGGATGCAGGACTTTAATGATCTGGGGAAGCTTGGGAAATTGGGATTGTTTGCCTTAGAGAAGAGAAAGCTGAGGGAGATTTCATAAAGTTGTTCAAAATTATGAAGGGTATTGACAGGGTACAGCTAGTAAAAATGATTCCACTGAAAGCAGAGTCAGTAAATAGAGGACATAGATTGACGATGATTAGCCAAAGAACTGGAGCAGAGTTGAGGAGATTTTGCTGTAAGTTATTGTGAGCAGAAGCAGAGAGGCAATGAAAGCAGACTCAACAGGAACTTTCAAAAGGGAAATTGGATAAATTCTTGGAAAGGGAGAAAAGAACTGTCAAGTTTATTGAGGAGGAGAAAGGACAGTGGGACTAATTGGATCACTCTTTTAAAAAGCTGGTACAGACACAAAGGGACAAATGACCTCCCTCTGTGTCATAAGGTCAACAACCAATTACTTCATCATGACACCGTTGTGTCAGACAGATTCTTCGTGTGATTGAGCTGGGAACGCACAGAGGCATTGTGCTGTCCTGACCGTACCCAATCAATTTGGAATGCTTTGGTGTCGCACAAATTTCCTGGTCTTATGTCTCCAGACGTGAAATGTCTTCAGTAAGAGTGTAAGGTCATGAATCATAAACATGGTAAAAGTTGTTTAGCAGGAGGAGTACAGTACCAGCTCATTAGTTATACACGGCATTGATGACGCTGGATCTGGAGTCCTGTGTACATCATGGTCACTGTATTTACAGAAGGATGTCAATGTGTTGGAAGCAGTTCAGAGAAGGTTTACCAGACTAATCCCTGGAATGGTTGGATTGCCTTATGAGGAAAAGCTAGTCAGGCTGGGCCTGTATCCTCTGAAGTTTGGTAGCCATGATGTGGAGGTGGATTGGGGTGGACAAAGTCAGACGTCACACAACACCAGGTTATAATAGTTCAACAGGTTTATTTGAAATCTCAAGCCTTCAGAGCGCTGCTCCTTTGTCAGGTAGAGTGACTATAACCTGGTGCCGTATGACTTCTGCCTCAAGAGTTTAGAGTCAGAGATGACGTTATTGAAACATTTCAGATCCTGAGGGGACTTGGATGTGGCAAGGATATTTCTTCTTGTGGAAGAATCTAGAACTAGGTGTCAGAGTTTAAAACAGAGGTCATTTAAGACAGAGATGAGGAAACATTTTTTTTCTCGCAGAGGGGTGTGAGTCTTTGGAATTCCCTTCTACCAAAGGCAGTGGATGCAGGATCCTTAAATATTTTGAAGGCTGAGGTAGATACATTCTTGATGACCAAGGCCATGAAAGATTATGGGGGGAAATGTAGGAATGTAGAGTTGAAGTTAAAATCAGATCAGTCATGATTATATTGAATGGTGAGGCAGGCTTGAAGGGCTGAGTGGCCTTCTCTTGTTCTCTGTTTGTATGTTTGTATCACCATGGTTCACCCAAGTAGTATTCCTCAACAACAACAATGTATAAAATCCGAAGATCAGTAACTGCACAGAGGGAGGCTGTTCAGATCATCACACCTTTAGCAGTTCTCAATAGAGCAATGCAGTCAGTCCTATCCCCTCCTACTTCCCTCTTCACCCTCCCAATACCCTTGTAATTTTATTTCCCTCAAGTGCCCACCCAGATTCCTTTTGGAATCATTGATTTTATCTTTGATTTCAGCACCCTCACAGGCACAACATTCCAGGACATTACTATTTGCTGCCTGCAATAAATTTGTCCTGACATCTCCCTTATATCTCCTGCCTGAATTTTTAAATCTGTGTCCCCAGTCCTTGTGCAATCATCCAGTGTGGGCAGGTATGTTTATCAACATGATTTAAACCTATCATATCCTTGTACAACTCTCTAACATCTCCCCCTCAACCTCCCTTACTCCATGGTCCCAGAGCCAGATGCTCTAACCTCACCTTGTGGCTAAATTCCCTGGTGAAGCTCCTCTGTACACTCTAAACATGCATTTATATAGTGCCTGAAACCTAATAAAACATCCTCACAGGAGTGTGAATGACAGAAAACCTGATGCCAAATCCCAAATTAGAAAGGTGTCCGAAAGGTCAATCAAACAGGTTGTGTTCTAGGAGCATCTAAGGGTTTGGAGAGAGGTTTCAGGAGGAAATTCTGGAGATTATTGCTGAGTCGTTGAAAGAACAAATGAAATTGGGGGTATGCAAGGGGCTGGAATTGGAACAGCAGAAAAATTTGGAATTTTATACGGCTGGTGAAAAGATGGGAACATGCCCACTCGGTCCTTTGAGTCTATGCTGCCAATCTATTAAATCATTGCCAATCATCTGCCTCAACACCACTTATGTGCACTGTCACCATATTCCTTTATGATATTCGTCTTCAGAAACCTACTGATTCCTGACTTGAATCTGCTGAGAGATTGAGTTTCCATAGTTCTCTGGGCTAGAGAATTCCAAAGATTTCCAGCATCTACAGCAAATAATTGGAATATTTTCAAATTTGTTGAAGACGCAAAACTAGATGGGAACAAAAACAGTGATTGCTGGAGAAACCCAGCAAGTCCAACAGAATCTGTGGAGAGTAATTAATTAATTGGTAGACTTTTATTGGTTGAGATTATTAGGGTGTGTTAGGGATTATAGAACTAAGACAGGTGAATAGGTTCGAGGTACAGATCAATGAGAATCTCAGTGGAATTGGGCGTGGAACCAATAGGTTGACTGAATTTCCAATTCCCTGATGTTCCATTTGACTGTACTGTTCTTGGTACAGAACATTTCAAGTGGAGCTTTAATCAGGCTGTTCAAACTGATGATGGGTTTTTATAAAGTAAACAACGACCAGCTGTTTCCATTGACCAGAGAGTCAGCTTGAAATGGCAAAGGGCCCTCTTGTGGTCCTACCCCTGGACTGGGAGGCCTGGGTTCAAGTCCCACCTGCTCCAGAAGCATGCAGTAACATCTCTGAAGAGGTTGATTAGAAAAATAGGTTAAACTAAAAAAAAACTTAAAATAAAGAGACCGTTGGCCCTCTTGTTGTGCTTTGGTAGCATCCCTACCCCAGAGCAGGAGACCTGGTTTCAAGTTCAGGCTGCTAAAAAGGTGCATAATAACATCTCTGAATAGGTTGATTAGAAAAATAGGTTAAATAAAAAAAGATAAAAAATAAAAATTTACCTCAGAACATAGGGCTCATGTGGTACAGTAGCAGTGTCCCTACCTCTGGACCAGGAGACCGGGGTTCAAGCCCCACCTGCTCCAGAGGTGTGTCCTAACATCTCTGAAACAGGTTGATTCAGAAAACTATCTAAGCTTAGAGAGCACAGATTGAATAAGGCAGTTTCCAGGGAAGACACAGATTGAGGCTATTTGATGAGAGAAATCAGGACATTGAGTCTTTGTGGGTCAAGGTGCCTCTGAAAGCAGATACAATAGGAGCTTTCAAAAGTGGAATCAGAAAAGGTTTAAGAGCAACAGGTTGATTACGGGGTAAGATCAGCCCGGGGGTAGTAGTGATGATGGGGGGGAGGGGGAGTGGGGATGGTGAAAGGGACTGGTTACACTGCTCTTTCCAGGAGCCAGCACAGGAACAATGGCTGAATAGTCTCCTTCAATGCTGTTTGATTGTATAATCGTGATTCTGTAATGATGCCAAATGATAGCTGCAGGGATACAGCAGATTAATTACAGAAACTGTGCTCTGGCTTTTAAACTCATGCAGTTGAACATTTTCTCTTCCTCCTTCCAGTTGTAAACCAGGTTACATGGGAGAGAGGTGTGAGCACTTGACACTAACGACTCACACAAGCCTGGAATCGGAACGATACCTGTACATCTCTGTTGCCATTGGGATCGGCTTAGTCTTCAGTGGCCTCTCTGTCCTTCTTTATTACTGCTGTCGAAACAGGTAAGCTCGAATAGAAGAAACTTGTTTTTATATAGTGCCTTTCTCTACCTCGGTAGGCACTGAAACTTTTCAAAACCAATAAAATACCTCAGCAAGTGTAGTCACAGTTGTGTTGGATTAAATACAGCAGCCACTTTACACACAGCAAGAGCCCAGAAACAGCAGTCACCATATAATCCAGATAACACAGTGTAGAGCTGGAGGAACACAGCAGGCCGAGCAGGAAGGCTGACGTTTCGGGTCTGGACCCTTCTTCAGAAATGGGGGAGGGGAAGGGGATTCTGAAATAAATAGAGAGAGAGGCAGAGGTGGATGGAAGATGGATAAAGGAGCAGATAGGTGGAGAGGAGACGGACAGGTCAAAGAGGTGGGGATGGAGCCAGTGAAAGTGAGTGTAGGTAGGGAGGTGGAATGGGGGTTGGTCAGTTGGGAGGGAGGGGTGGGTAGGAGGGAGGGAAGACCGACAGGTCACCATATAATCCAATTAGTTTTACTGATGTCTGAAGGCTGAAACTTGACCAATGCACACAGAGGACAATTCCTCTTCTCCTCTTCAGCTTAGTAGCAGTAAGACATCATGTGTCCACTTGTGAGAGTTGACAAGGTCTACAGCCCTGTGCTCCTCCAGTTCTGGCCTTGAGGGGCTGAATAGCCTGCTCCTGTTCCTATTTCTTGTTGTCTTATGGTCTCTTGAGCCAACCCAGTTTTACTCACTCTTCCATTGGTGGCCATGCTTTCAGCTACCTTGCATTCCCTCCTGAAACCGCTCCATCTTGCTGAGAATCTGAGAACCTGCCTCTTTGTCTACAACTCCTCCCTGACCTGGTGTCAGAAAGCTGCCTGATTATCTTCAGTGAAGTGTCATGTTAAAGGAATGCAACACTTCTGTTCTTGAATAAAGTTCATTTAGTGGTTTGTAAAACTTTTCTGGCCCAGAAGGAGGGTGTTCAGCACACCAATTGCGCTGGTTCTCTGAACAGGCTCTCACTTTCCATCGGGACAGGAGATTGGGCTGGGGGCTCCGAATGAATGGCCAGATATGCAGTTCATTTTCAATTCTTCCTTTTAGCTCATTTCTAATGGAGACAGAGAAGGGGAAATTTTCGAAGGAGTGTGGAGAATGAATGCTTTATCTTTCAGGCAGACAGTTGCACATGGTTAGGAGAGGTTCTGGATAAGTATTTGGAACAGAGAAAGATACAGGGATGTGGGAGGAAGCAGGACAGTGGGGATGCATTTCAGGGATGGCCCTAGCAGAGAGCCAGCACCAATGTGTTGGGCTGAACAGCCTCCGTTGCTGGTTACTGTTTTACCTTCAGCATTGTGACAGTGGTTATGTTTGTTTGCAGATGTCAGAAATCCAAGCCAATCTACAACAAATGCTCTGTGGAGGCAAGAGTCTGATCTTCTCTGTGACCGATGTCGAAGACAAGTGGCAAAATAATCATTGGTGCTTTTATTGACGAACAGTGTTGTGCTTTGGTGAAACTTCTTCAACAGCAAGAATTAACCTACGAGAGAACTCTCTCTATTTGCGTCAACACACAAACATGATGTACCTTCATAACCTGGCAAGAACAAAGCAAATTACTCAGCATCACTTGTTGGATTTGTGGCCTTGAGTTCCTTAGCCAATGCAATGATGTTTAAGAAGGTAATATTTCAATAACGATGAGACTAACTACAGTCTGCACATCAACTTCAAACAGTAGGCTGACTTCCCAGAACAACCCTAAGCCAGGTTTCGTTTCCTGGTCATGTTGGTCACAGAAGGAGACTCTGTGTGTCTGACCAGCCAATCCAGATTGAAACCAGTTCCCAAACACTATCTGATCATTCTGCTAGAAAGCCCACTTTTGAGTTTCTGATGGATGAGGCTGATCTCTTGAGGCCCAACGTTCGATTTCCAGTTGCCATGTGTCATCTGACCTCTGTAGGACAGGTCTTGCTTATCCTGGACTTACGAGAAAACAGTCAAAGTTCTTACTACAGAATCCTGAAGAGGGAAAATGTAACACAGCAGGATCACCAACAGCCCAGGAACACTCAAGATGCTGAGCAAGAGAAAATGGAATAAGGGGAGGCCATTTAGCCCATCAAACCACTTCCCTCCAAAATGATCTGTATCTTAACTGTAGCTACAACCCTCCCTCCTTGTTTCCATAGTCCTTAAGACCTGACCCAACAAAAGTTTTGTCAAGGTGTAGAGCTGGATGAACACAGCAGGCCAAGCAGCATCAGAGGAGCAGGAAAACTGACGTTTCGGGCCTAGGCCCTTCTTCAGAAAATCAGAAAATGAAGAAGGGTCTAGGCCCGAAACGTCAGCTTTCCTGCTCCTCTGATGCTGCTTGGCCTGCTGTGTTCATCCAGCTCTACACCTTGTTATCTCAGATTCTCCAGTATCTGCAGTTCCTACTATCTCCGAAAAAGTTTTGTCAAACTTGCTTCTGATTTTTTACGACTGGCCTCCAACCAAAGCAACTTTTTGGGGGAGAGTTAGTGTATCAAGTCAATGAGCCTTCACTGGGACTGGAATGAATTGGAGATGGAATAACTTCTGAGCAAGTAAGGGAACAGGAAAAAGAGGAAGGGGAGGAAAGAACAGATGGGAGGATTAGGGTTAGGGGTGCAATAGGATGGAAAACCTGAAAGATTAAACGCTGAAGGGATAATGTTGCAAGGTAACAGGAGAGTAACAAGTCAAGTGAAGAAATGTAAGATGGATGCAGGGACTAGAGGAGGTGTAAAGGGCAACAGCAAGATCATCACCAACAGCAAACAGAAACAGGTTCCCTCTGATGTATCCTATGAAACTTTGAACAGATCATCCATTAAAACCAGTCCTCAGGGGGCAGAGGTGGTAGGGTTTTGTGGAGGAATGGGGTGCTAAGGTTATTGGGGGGAGGTGGGAATATGAATTTGAGGCCACAATAGATCAATCATGACCTTATCGAAATGAAGAGCAGGACTCAAGTGGCTGAATGGCCTCCTTGTGCTCCTAATTTGTATGTTTGTGTGAACCTTTATCACTCTGGTCTGCTGCTGGTTCCGATGCAGTACAGCTTTTGTGTTTGTCCCTGCTCCAGACCAGTCAGCTCTCACAGGGTCAGCTGTCCCATCAAATTGCCTGGAGCTTAGCTTCCTGAACAATTGGGGTTGTTTAGTGTGTGGGGACGGGGAGAAAGGTTGGAATCTGGCAAGTGAACAAACATATTTCTTTTCTAAAGAGTACTGAGGGTTCAAACAGTTTCCGACCTATCTCAGTTGCCAGAATCAATTTGACACTGAGAAACTGAGGGAGAAGTTAGTCGTAAAGAGGAGAGAGATATGGAAGGGTGCAGAGCTTCAGTGAGACCATATGAAACAATACTATCTCGGGAGTGAGAGACACAGTGCCTATGATGGAGTGGAGGACTAGGAATGAATAAACAGGCCAGAACAGGAGAAGAACCAAGCCTTCAGAATTGTACAAGCTGGAGGAGATTACAGAGATAGGGAGGGGCTGGAGGAGGTGACAGAGATAGGGAGGGGCTGGAGGAGGTGACAGAGATAGGGAGAGGCTGGACGGGCTGGAGGAGGTGACAGAGATAGGGAGGGGCTGGAGGAGGTGACAGAGATAGGGAGGGGGTGTAGGCGCTGGAGGAGGTTACAGAGATAGGGAGGGGGTGTAGGGGCTGGAGGAGGTGAAAGAGATAGGGAGGGGTTGTAGGGGCTGGAGGAAGTAAAAGAGATAGGGAGGGGGTGTAGGAGCTGTACGAGGTGACAGAGATAGGGAGGGGGTGTAGGGGCTGGAGGGGGTTACAGAGATAGGGAGGGGTGTAGGGGCTGGAGGAGTTTGAAAGCCAGGGTGAGAATTGTAAAGTTGAGGCAGAGGGTGTGATGAATCAAGCTGTTTTTCCAGGGAGGCTGACAACAGCTGACTGTTTTGAGGATAGATGTGGCATACTTCACCATCTCACTGTGGGATGGTGGCCTCCTGCAGATAGACATAACATTACTTCGGTGGGAGTGGGGCGTATGTTCCTGGGGCTTTGGGAGCTGCCTGGTGGGTCTCCCTGCTGCAGGGATCAAGTGGTCTCCCTCTGCAATGAGTTCCTGGGATGGAACTAAGGATGGAGTTGGGTAACTCATTTGGGAAACTGCTGCCCTAGTTTCCAGCTCCAATATCCTGCCCTAAATCCTTCAAACATTGTGGGGGTTTCTCACCTCGATCCCAACTGGTGGTTGCTCAGCCTGAGCTCCATACCTTGTGTGAACACAGGAGTGTAGCTATCACCTCAATATTTGACTGAAATAACCTCCCTTTGTCTTCAGTCAGTGCCAACCTCTGTCCTCATTTCACTTATAGGCACAGAACGTACCGCTACTCACGTTATATCAAACTGACGACCATGATATCTTACAAAAACAACACAAATGAAGCTGTCAACAAACTTCATACATTGTCAATATTTATTCATTGGAAAGATATAATTTATTTCTATTAATGTATAATCAATTTGAAGTGTAATAAACTACATCACAATATGTTTGTCATAATATTCTTTAAAAATTAATTATATTTGAATGAACAGTATTTACACCATGGAACCAGAATCTATTGTGAACTCTGTACTGTTTTCAAAGGATAGGTCTACAAATGTGGTGTTAATATTCATTCTTGGGTTAGTAATGTCACTGGTAAGAGTGTCATTTACTGAATACCCCCAGTTGGCCTTGAATGTGGTGGTGAGCCATCTTCTTGAACCAGCCAAAATCTACTAAACATCAGAAATAGGAGCAGCTTTAGACCATTCGGCCCTTTGAGCCTTCTCTGCCATTCATTATGATCATGGCTGATCATCCAACTGAGTCCCCTGTTCTCTCCATAATCGTGGATACCTTAAAAAGCTAAAAATGTATTGATCTCTTTCTTCAATATATTCAGTAACTTGGCCTCCACAGCCTTCTGTGGTACACAATTCCATCCGGTTCCTTGTCTTTAGTCTCAGAGTAAAGAGGCACCTATTTAAGACTGAGATGAGGAGGAATTTCTTCTCTCAGAGGGTTGTGAGTCTTTGGAACTCCTCGCCACAGAGAGCCGTGGGGGCGGAGTTCTTGTGTATATTTAAGGTTGAGAGAGAGAGATTCTTGATTGTTGGGGGATCATGGGTTATGGGGAAAGGGCAGCAAAGTGGATGTGAGGAATGTCAGATCAGCCATGACCCTATTGAATGGCAGAGTTGGCTCAAGGGGCCGAGTGGCCTTCGCTTCTTATTTCATATGGTCTTATGTGTTAGAGTGAGCAAATCTTTCCTTAGTTCAGTCCTAAATGGTCTACTCTGTATCCTGAGACTGTGAGCCCTAGTTCTAGACTCCCCAAACCAGGGAAACATCTTCCCTGCAATAAGTCCATTCAGGCCCATTAGAATCTATACATTTCAATCTGATCCTCTCACATCCTTCTAAACTCTAGAGAATACAGGACCAGTTGGGCTGGGTGCAATCACAGCGCTGCTCATGAGGGACTTCCAGGTTTCAGACCCAGAGACACTGATACATGTTCAGCATCCAATTGGACAAGGCAATCAAGTTGTTATTTCACTGATGTGCCTGGCACCTCATTGCCCCCTGCACCATTTTCAGTTCATCCTGCTAGTAAGTTACACTGAAAGGTGCTGGAGAAATTCAGACAACTGGTATAGCTCAATATCTCACTGAAGTGTTCAGTTATTCATCCGGGGTGTGTGGGTCTCTCTGGCTGGGCCCAGCATTTATTGCCACGTATCTAGTTGCCCTTGAGAAGGTGGGGACGGGGTGAGCTGCTTTCTTGAACCACTGCAGTCCATGTGCTGTAAATAAACATACAATGCCCTTAGGGAGGGAATTCCAGGATTGTGACCCAGTGACACTGAAGGAACGGTGACATATTTCCAAGGCAGGATGGTGAGTAGCTTGGAGGTGTCCCCATGTATCTGCTGCCCTTGTCCTTCTAGATGGTAGTGTTCGTGGGTTTGGAAGGTGCTGTCTGAGGAGCCTTGATGAATTTCTGCAGTGCATCTTGTAGATAGTACACACTGCTGCGACTGAGCGTCGGTGTTGAAGGGAATGGATACTTATGGAATTGGCCCACTAACTATATCTGTTGAATTTGTGTCTAACTGTGGTAGCTTTCTGTAGTAGATTCTTTTCTACATTGGAAGAGAAATCATGGCTTTTGAATGAGAAAGTTCTTGTTGGATTGTTTAGTTAGTCGGACAGGCAGCATTTATTTGGCCTGCTTGCAGACCAGAGAATTGCACAATTTACAAACTGAAGGTTATTTTACAAGCTGAAATTCTGAGTGCTTTAAAACATTTCAAACTTTAAAACCTAACTGTGTTACACAGCCAAATGATGGAAACTGGGATTTCAGTGACAGTCACCATCTGATAAAACTCTGACAAATCCCTGCACATTTCACACCAGCTCTGAAGAAGAGTCATCTAGACTCGAAATGTTAGCTTGCTCTTTCTCTCCATGGATGCTGCCTGACCCGCTGTGATCTCCAGCATTTGTTGTTTTCTGACAAATCTCTGTCTTTTCAATTCTGTACCTTGGTTTGATTTTGTCACCGAAGTGTAACAGGAGGCCGTTCGGCCCGGTGAGTCTGAGCTGGCTCTTTACATGACCAATCCAGTTCGTCAACCTCTCGGTCCCCATATTCCTGTGAACCTTTCCCCATCAAATATTTATTCGACTTCCTTTTAAAGGCTGCTGCAGAAGTTATTTCTACTCATCCATCAGGCTTCACATTCCAAAGTCTAACCACTTGTTGCATAAAGAAGTTTTCCTTCATGTTGCGGCTGGCTCTTTTCCTAGTCATCTCAAATTGTTTTGCTCTGGTATTCAACCTTTCAACCATAGAAACAATCTCCCTTTGTTTAATACCTGTACCTGGTATATTATGTGCAGTTTTGGTCTCATTATCTGAGGAAGTATGTTCTGCCTATAGAGGAGTGCATCAGAGGTTCACCAGATGGATTCCTGGGATGGCAGGACTGATGTACCAAGACAGATTGAGTTGGTTAGGACTACAGTTTAGAAGAATGAGACAAGATCTCGTAGAATCTCTACAGTGCAGATAGAGACCATTCAACCCATCGAGTCTGCACCAACTCTCTGAACAGCATCCCAAACCAGACCTATACCATCTCTGTAACCCTGCATTTCCCATGGCTAATCCAGCTGGCCTGCACCTCCCTGGACATTAGCTTGGCCACACAGACAGTGGCCTGAGGATGGAATCAAACCCAGGTCCCTGGCTCTATGAGGAAGCAGTGCTAACCACTGAGCCACCGTGCCACCCCACAGAAATCCGTAAAATTCTAACAGGATTAGACAGTGTAAATGCAGGAGGAATATTCCTGATGGTGGGGGAGGTACAGAACCAGGGGTTACAGTTTAAGGATGCAGGGGAGGCTGTTTAGAACTGAGATGAGGAGTAATGTCTTCACACAGTGAAGGACAAGAGGGCATAGCCTCAAGATTAGAAGGAGCAGATTTAGAGCTGAACTGAGAAGGAATTTCTTCACCCAGAAGGTTGTTAATCTATGGAATTCCTTGCCCAGTGAAGTAGTTGACGCTACTTCAGTAAACGCTTTTAAAAAAAAGGTAGATTTTTTTTGAACAATAAAGGAATTAAGGGATATGGTGAGAATGTGGGTAAGTGGATCTGAGTCCACGAAAAGATCAGCCATGATCTTATTGAATGGCGGAGCAGGCTCGAAGGGCCAGACGGCCTACTCCTGCTCCTAGTTCTTATGTTCTTATGAACCTGTGGAATTCTCTGCCACAGACAGCGATTGAGGCCAAAACACTGAATGCATTCAAGATGGAGGTAGATAAAGTTCTTAGGGCTAAAGGGATCAAAGGATATGGGGGAGAAAGCAGGAACAAGGGACTGAGTTGGATTATCAGCCATGATCCTATTGGAGGGGGGAGCAGGCTGAAAGGGCCGAACAGCCTACTCGTGCTCCTAGTTTCCATGTTTCTATTTATCAGAGATGTTGATGTACATGTTGACCATTGAAACCTGGGAAAAGCCCCTCCCAATGTGGGGTCAGCTCATACGCTGAGGATAGGAGTATGTGAGCAGCCAGCTCGGGTCTGATTGGTTGCCATGTTGAAGTGTGTAAAAAACAAGGGGTAAATGTGACACTGTGACAAGGTTCATTGAACAAATTAAGTGTTCAAAGGTATTTTTAACAATAATCAAAGCATTTTAAAACCTTTCAAGATCATTGTCATTGGCATCCAAATCAAACAGGGAGCATGACTTAAACTCCTGAGCATCTTCATGTCACAGCCCTTATTGCCTGCTTGATCCTCTGTACCAACACACACACTGCTGGTAAGTCAATGGTGAAATCTTGAGGCTGACTATTGTTTTTCTTTGAATTGTGGTCGAATTATCCTTTACATCCACTGGAGTGGGAAGATGGGATCTCCATTTAACAGTTCTGGTTGTCCAGTTATAGGAAGGATATTATCAAGCTGGAGAGGGTACAGAAGAGATTTACCAGGATGTTGCCAGGTATGGAAAGTTTGAGTTATAAAGAAAGGTTGGATTGGCAGGGACTATTTTCACTGGAGAGTAGGAGGTTGAGAGTCGACCTGATTGAAGTTTATAAAATAATGAAAGGTATAGATGGAGTTAATGGTAGTTGTCTTTTCCCAAGAATGGGGTATTTCATGGCTAGGCAGAACATTTTTAAGGTGAGTGGAGAGAGATTTAGAAAATACATGAGAGGCAACTTTTTTACACAGAGAGTGATTCATGTGTGGAATGAATTTCCTGAGGAAGTGGTGGATATGGGTACAGTTACAATGTTTAAAAGACATTTGGATAAGTACATGAATAGGAAAGGTGTGGAGGGATATATGCCAGGGGCAGGCAGGTGGGATTAGTTTAGTTTGGGATTATGGTCGGCATGGACTGGTTGGACCGAAGGGTCTGTTTCCGTGCTGTATGACTCTATGAGTCTATGAGGGTAGTTCATGTGTGGAATGAACTATCAGACTAAGTTTAGGTATGGGCACAGTTACAACATTTAAAAGACTTTGGACAGGTACCTGAATAGGAAAGGGTTAGAGGGATATGGGCTAAACGCAGGCAAGCGGGACTAGTTTAGGTTGGGAAACTTGGTCAGCACGGACGAGTTGGACCGAAGGGTCTGTTTCTGTGCTGTATGACTCTATGAGTAATGTGAATATAAGAATTCTTGGTTGAAAAGTAGGATGTCAACTCATAAACCGAGAATGTAAAAAAAGCATGTGTTCTGGGAGCTGAAAATTGGATCTCTCTTATATGCCAGGTTGACATTTTCAAACATTTCTACCAAACCTCCAAGGACAGGGGCAGCAGACACATGGGAACACCACCACCCCCTCTGCAAGTTCCAAATCGCTCCCCATCCTGTCTTGGGAATATATAACCATTCCCTCAGTGTCACTGGATCAAAATCCTGGAATTCCCTCCCTAAGGGCATTGTGGGTCTACCTACAGCAGGTGGACTGCAGCAGTTCAAGAAGGCAGCTCACCCCCACCTTCTCAAGGGGCAACTAGGGATGGGCAATACATAATGTATTGCATATGGTGGAGCAGACTCATACAGTTATGGTCCCCTTCCTTGAGGAAGTATGTAATTACATTGGAAGCAGATCAGAGAAGTTTCATTGGATTAGTAGGAGTAGGCCATTCAGCCCCTCGAGCCTGCTCCATTATTTGATACAATCATGGCTGATCTCATTTTTGTTTTAACTCCACTATCTTGCCCTCTCTCCAACCCATTATAAATTCCAAATCTGTTTTTCTCCTCCTTAAGTTTATTCAGTATCCTGGCATCTGAGGGAGTGAATTCTACAGGTTCTCACTGTTTGGGCGGCACGGTAGCTCAGTGGTTAGCACTGCTGCGTCACACACCCAGGATCTGAGTTCACTGCCAGTCTTGGGCAACTGTCTGCGAGCAGTTTGCACATTCTCCTTGTGTCTGTGTGAGTGTCCTCCCACAGTCCAAAGATGTGCAGGTTAGGGTGGATTAGCCATGCTAAATAGTGTCCAGGGATGTGTGGGTTAGCCACAGTGAATGTGGAGTTACAGGGATATGATAGGGAGTTGGATCTGGATAGGATGCTCTCTGGGGGGTTGGTGTGGACTCGATGGGCTGAATGGCCTCTTTCCACCCTGTAGGAATTCTGTGATTCTTCAGGAAGTCAATTCTCCCCATCTCTGTTTTAAATCAGCCACCTCCTTATCCTAAACCATGACCTCACATTCTAGACTGCCCCACGAGGGGAATTATCCTCTCTACATCTATTTTGTCAGTCCCTTTAGCATCTTGTAAGCCTCAATTAGATTTCCTCTCATTCTTCTAAACTCCTGGGAGTATAGCCCTAAAATCTTCAATCTCTCTTCATAAGACAAGCCTTGATCTCTGTATTAATCTAGTAAACCTTCCCTAAACTGCCTCCAATACAATTACATCCATTCTCAAGTGAGGGGACCAAAACTGCATGCAGTACTCTAAACATCATCTCACTTAGACTTTATAAATCAGATCATAGGGCGCAAATCTCATCCTTCTTAGCAAATGTTTATAAAATAGAAGTTCAGCCTCAGCTTAGAGAAAAAACGGCTAGGGTGAGGTGTAACAGAGATGTTCAAATTGCAAGAGGCTTTCAATCGAATAATTCAGGGGAAAGTGTTTCCAGAGGGAGCAGATACAAGTTTAATTTAATTACCAAAACAACCAGAGGGTATCTTGTTTGTGAGTCACTGTGATCTGAGAAGGTGATGGATACAGATTCAGTAGAAACTATCAAAAGAATATAGGATACGTCATATCGGATACAGAGACAAAAGGGTATGGATGATGTAAAGGGAAAGGGACTGGAGAATGGAACAAGGGGATAGCTTTTACAAAGATAAACACACACATGATGGGCCAAATGGCCTCCTTCGAGATGGTCCATGTTATCACCCATCTTAGCCATGACGCTTTATAACTGAGCGAAAAATCGAACAGCTCTAGTCGTCTCGTTCTCTGTGCTGAGGACTAATAGAGTCTACACACCCCATTATGGGATGTTTTTGTTCAGCCAATTGCCTAATTCAGAGCTTCCAGTAACAGTCTCATGGTGACTCACCAATAATCAAGCTCCTTTCTGGCATGACATGCAGAACTGATCTAGGCTTGAGCCACAGGTCAACAGAGAGATCTTCTTTTTACTACTGTGTGTTCTTCGGTCTTCCCTTTGATCATTTGCTACATTACAATCTGGGTGGTTTACAGAACCGTAAAATCAGGCAGCGCAGGAGGAGGCTATTCGGCCCGCCATTGTTATACTGACTCCTTGAAGGAACTGTCCAATTAGTCCCACACCCCTGCTTTTTGACCCATGCAAACTGTACCTCTTGGGAGTGTAGATCATTGAGTCATACAGCATGGAAACAGGCCCTTCAGTCCATCTGACATGGTCAATGACCTATCTGAAGAGAGTGCTGGAAGGTGAGCATGGTACACACTGCTCACACTCAGCACGCTTACAAAGCTTTCTCTTTTGACTTTTGACGACGCCGAGAGAGCTCTGCTTGGCTTCAAACAATCACCTGTCTTATCCCCCGAGGGGACTTGCCTCTGTTAACAACACCCCCTCCCATTTCCTTGTTGTCTCCCCTCTAGCCTTTGGATGATTAACACATTGTCCATCTGAGCAGTATCATGCTGCTCTGACATCTGAGGCTTCGCCACAAATAGCAGCTGCTTCCTCAGGTTGTAAATGCCTACACGTCTCTACCCTCCCTCAACCCCTAGATTCTTCTTTAGCTCATCCCTTCGACTGAAGATTTATCCCCACCTGAACCATTTCCTTGTTTGTTCAGCTCTTGCTGTCTACGTCTGATTCCACTTCTCTGAAGTGTTTAGGAATGTATCGCAGCATGAATTGACCTATAAAATCACCAGACGTCATTGCTGTGATTGCGCTGGTTCTGGCAAATGGATCCACTGTGGCTTTCTCTCCTAAAGTTTAGACATACCTAAAATTTTCACCGCAGTCTCTGGGGTTTGAGGATGAAACTTCATCTGAAAGCTGAGGGGAAATCTTCCAATCTCCTACCCCCAGTGTGCAGACCCAGCACAAGCACACAGGTAATGTGACACATCGATCAGGCAACACACACTGTCCTGACACACAGTGGAAGGAAGAGGCTAAGGCTCAGAACATATTTGTTATACATGGACGTTTAGGGGAAGGGTCACAAACACTGAGATACACACTCACCAGAATTATTTCTTGTGAAAAAAATATTTATTTCACTCGCGGTCTGAGGATATTCATCACAAAGGAGCAGAAAAGGTTTTCTTTTACAGGCATGATTAATAGCTTGGCGAATTGAAACCTGTAAAGATCCTTTTGGAATAAGGAATCTCTTCACTCGCTCCTATGCTGCTTAATATGGACTCAACCTGTACAAGAGTCAAGATTTCAAAATTCTCATTTTCTCCATCTCTGTCACCTCCTCCAGCCCCTACACCCCTCCCTATCTCTGTGTCCTCCTCCAGCCCCCTACACCCCTCCCTATCTCTGTCACCTCCTCCAGCCCCTACACCCCTCCCTATCTCTGTAACCCCCTCCAGCCCCTACACCCCTCCCTATCGCTGTAACCCCCTCCAGCCCCTACACCCCTCCCTATCTCCATAACGTCCTCCAGCCCCTACACCCCTCCCTATCTCTGTCACCTCCTCCAGCCCCTACACCCCCTCCCTATCTCCATAACCTCCTCTGGCTCCACAGCCGTCTACACTTTTCACTCCTTTAATTCTACCTCTTAAGCTTCTTAATGTTAAGGACTCCCCCATCGATAGATGTTCCTTCAGCGGCCTGGTCCCTAAGCCTAGGGCTGGACTTATACACTTAATTGTAGGGTCCTGAGGAGTGCTGCCGAACAGAGACCTTAGAGTGCAATTTCAAAGTTCCTTGAAAGTGGAGTTCCAGGTAGACAGAACAGTAAAGAAGGTATGCGCCTTTATTGGTCAGTGCATTGAGTATAGGAATTGGGAGGTGATATTGCAGCTCGACACAACATTGGTTAGGCCACTTTTAAAGTATTGCATGCAATTCTGGTCTCCCTGCTGCAGGAAAGATGTTGTGAAACTTGAAAGGGTTCACAAAAAATTAACAAGGATGTTGCCAGGGTTGGGGGGTTTGAGCTACAGGGAGAGGCTGGATAGGCTGGGGCTATTTTCCCTGGAGTGTCTGAGGCTGAGGGGTGACCTTATAGAAGTTTATAAGATCATGAGGGGCATAGATAAGGTGAATAGCCAAGGTCTTTTCCCAGGGATAGGTGAGTCCAAAACTAGATGGGATAGGTTTAAGGTGAGAGGGGAAAGATTTAAGAGGGACCTAAGGGGCAAATTTTTCACGCAGAGGGTGGTGCGTGTATGGAATGAGCTGCCAGAGGAAGTGGAGGAGGTCGGTACAATTATAATATTTAAAAGGCATCTGGATGGGTGTATGAATAGGAAGGATTTACAGTGATGTGTGCCAAACGGGACTAGGTTAATTTAGGATATCTGGTCAGCAGGGATGAGTTGGACCGAAGGGTCTGTTTTTGTGCTGTGCAGATCTTTGACCTTTATGACTATGGAATTCCCCCCAGTAACTTCTCAATCCACAGAACTAACCTTTTCGTAACCTGACCCTAATAAGTGGCTGAATGTAAAATTTGATTTGGTAGCTAATCCTGTGAAATGGTGTGATGCAGTAAAGGTGCTATATAAATATGGTCAGAAATCACACCATACCAGGCTATAGTCCAATGAGTTTATGTGGAAACAGTAGCTTTTGGAGTCTCAGTCCTCTTTCAGGTGTTAGTGGGAGAGGGACTATCAGACACAGAATTTATAAGGGTCACACCACTGATGAGGATGTACTAAACAAACCTAAGATGCTGTTAAATCTTTAATCAGTTAGAAAGTTTAACTGGTTAATATATATATGTAAATCGCTAAATTCCTTTCAAGTCATGGTCCTGAGAGAACCTTTGATCCTGTGCTTATAAATTGTGTGTCTGATACTTGGTCTCTCACTAACACCTGAGGAAGGAGCGAGGTTACGAAAGCCTGTGTTTTCAAATAAACCTCTTGGATTATAACCTGGTGTCCTGTGATTTCTGACCTTGTCCCCCGCAATCCCACACCAGCACCTCCACATGATGGCTATATAAATATAACCGTCGTCAGTTGGTTTGTTTCTGTTTTGCACATCGGCAGTACATCCTTTCATAGTCGGCTGTGTTTCTTTCGGTTTGAATATATACGGTTTGATGTGATGGACATGGTTTTGAAGGGTTTGTTGATTTGATGAGCAGCTCCAGGTATTTCCGTGAGAACTCTTGGCTGTGGGTTCGATTCCCACATCAGAAATTCAGCAATGTTTAAGCTTTACTATTCCCGAGTAAGAGTCACGCTGTTTGTTTAGGATCGATATTGATACACGTGAAGGAAATAAGCAATTTTCATAGTACAGACATGAAGATTACACTCAGAATGATTTACTGATGTAGCAATTTCCGGCGTTAACTACCTGAATGCAAATACCTGGCAAATAAAAGTGGGCAGGGCAGGGAGGACTGCACTCAGCATTAGGGCCAGGTACTCTCCCTGTGTGCTGTAGTGCTTTAGGAACCTTGCAGTGTCTATGTCTCTCCTCCTGCCCATGGCCACCAGCACCTGCTCGCGGTGGAACCTGCTCCTTCTCCCAGGTAAGGGTTGAGAGTGGTTTGTGTGAAGGGGGCTGGGATGGTGCAAGCTGGTAGGGACTGCCTGGTGTTCCCTGGAGGATTGGGGCTCTCTCTGCCCACTCTGTGGCTGGGGGAAAGGAGGGATGGCATTGTGAGTGAGAGCTCCCAGCCAAGTCAGCGGTTCCCTCCCAAACCGCTCTCGATTTCCCTCCGCATTTTAAAAATCCAAGTTCTAAACCAGAAACTTTAAACGGCTTGTTTTAGACGGTGAATAACGAAAGGATTGCCACAAGAAGGTGTTCTCTGGAAAGGGGCACCCTATCGGTTGGGGAGGGAGGGGTCACTGGACGGTTATGATCCACCTCTATCTCACATTTCATTCGGGCGCAATTTCGGGCGATCCGTGTCTGTTTACCGCAACCCTCCATAAACTTGGATATATTCACCCCGGAGTAACATGCACAAGACTGGGTTTACTGAGGCCGCATGTTTCATGGAATCTCTCGTTTAAAGTTTAAAATCTCCTCTGCTCTCCCAGAGAAATAGGGGGAAAAGTCTTTGCATTGATCTAGCTCCTTTCTGGACCCCCAAGTGCTTGACAAGGAATGACTTTTAAAGTATTGTTGCAACTGGAGAGTTCGAAACGCAGCAACCGATTTGTGCACAGCAAGCTCCCACAGAGTGAATGTGATCAGGGGTTGAGTTGGGTTGGATTTGGCCGTGATGGGTCAGGGATAGATGTACTGACCATCTCCGTCTCCCTGTAATAGACCCCAGCATTTTGAATGTTCATCCCAGAGAGCAGACACATCCATGGTGTACTGACTTATTCAAAAGATAGCATCTCCAACAGCGCACAATTCCCTCAGGATTAAACCCTGTTTACTTTCCTCTAATTCTGGCTCTTAGTGTCACAGAGTCATACAGACCCTTCGGTCCAACCTGTCCATGCCGTCCATAATCCCAATCTAAACGAGCTCCATCTGCCTGCATTTAGCCCATATCCCTCCAAACACTTCTTATTCATGTACTTATCCAAATGTCTTTTAAACACTTTAACTGTACCCACATCCACCACTTCCTCTGGAAGTTCATTCCATACATGAGCCACCGTCTGCATAAACAAGAATTGCCCCTCGTCTGTTTTTTAAATCTTTCTCCCCTCACCTTAAAAATATGCCCCCTAATCTTGAAATCCCCCACCCCAGGGAAAAGACACCTGCCATTCACCTTATCTGTACCCCTCATTATTTTATAAGCCCTTATAAGGTCACCTCTCAACCTCTTACACTTAAGTGAAAAAAAAGTCCCAGCCTCTCCTTATAATTTGTAGCACCTCAACTTCCTTCAGCCACCTGAGCTCTTTAAGATCACAATTCCCTCCCTAAACATCTCCGGCTCTCACCTTCACTCTCTTTCTTTAAATTGGTCCTGTGAATCTCTTTGTTTGACATTTGGTCACCTGTCCTAATGTTTCTTCCTGTGGCTCATATCTTTCTTTCTTTAGTCTGAAAATTCCCCTGTTCAATGACTGTGGATATTTTACGACATTAAATGAGCTATTTAAATGTGAGTTGTTGCATCAATAATTTACCTGATTTTGAATTTTTGCTTTTTTTCCCCCCAATAAACATTTTCTTACAATGTTTCAGAATTCAAGTTTCTGGCAATACTAAAATGAGGGACTTAATAGTGACAGAAACGGTGAAAAGGCAAGGCTTAAATTTACCACAAAAATGATCAGCTTTACTCTCCGCACTTTGGGACATCCTGAAGTTGTGGAAGGTGCTAGTTAAATCCAATTTCATAGCTGCTTCAATGCAAAAGCAGAATATTGCACATATTGGAAATCTCAACCACAACAAAAAGCCCCAAAAAATGTTGAAATATCCAGGAGGTAGGCAGTGTCTGTGGAGAGAAGGATGTTTTGGAGACAGGGAGAGAGCTAATGTTTCAAGTGGATGACCATTGTCACTTCATGCTTTCAATTCATTTGAAATAATATTGTGTTTATCTTATTTCATATTTTGTAAACACTGATAAGTGCTCCCCTTGGCTACCTTCCTTTGAGAGAGTAGTTTTGAGATTTTTTTTCCCCATAACCCAGTCATTTTACCATGACAATTAATGTTTTTTCCATTCTCTCTTCAATATCTGTACATCACCTTGTGAAATGGTGATTAACTTTGCTTACAATGTTCTAACTCTGTTTTGTCCCATGTCCTGCCAAACCCCTCACTGACTTCTGGTGAACTGGGCAAAATGTTCCTGAACTCTATTCATTCCTGCAGCTCTTGACTGCTTTGTGTTAGCACTGCTATTGTTATATTTACTGTTACATCCAGATCTTTATTCAGATCTCTCTGGACTCAAGATTGTTTTCTTTTAGATTTATGACGCACTTTGCACCGCAATGTGTATCTGGTGTGTGCTACTTAACCTTAAATAGAAGCCTCCATCAGTTATGTTGCTATTCAATTGCATGACTCATTTATTCAGTCAGTTGCAAAATCTATTTGTTCCATCCAATTGCAAAACCCCTGATCTATATCCTCCATTTAAACCAGAGGAGCAGCTGCTCCTGTTTCAATTTAGCAACTTCCAGATTGAACACCGAGGTCAACAATGTCCGATCATAATCACCACTCATTTTTTTTGAACCTGCTGTTGCTATTTCCACCTCCTCCAAACCCATCTTGTTCCATTCCCAGGCCCTTCTGTCATTCACTATAACTGATCCTGATCTATCATAGACATTCTTTTTTGTTCACCCCATCTCCTTCTCTTGCTTCCAATTCTGGTGAAAGACTGTTGACATTGGATTGGAGTTTTCTGTTGGCTTTGAGACACTGATGTTGGAAGGACATGGGAGTTCGTATTCTATGTGTACCAGCAGTGACCAGCAGCTAATCTTCCCAAACCCCCATTGGCTGGTACCCTTCCCAATTCGCCCATTGGCTGGTATCATCCCCAATTCTCCCACTGGCTTGTTACCTCTCCTAATTCCTCATTGGTTGGTGCCAGCATCAAACCCCCATTGGCTGATGCCCTTTGCAATCTCTTATTGGCTGGTGGCCTCCTCCAATTCCTCCCTTTACTTCATTGGTCCCAGAGATAAGTCACTTCAGTTCCATGGAGTGACAGGAGAAACTATGCTTTGCTCCTTCAGGCAGAGAATGTTAAGAGGAAATTTAATAGAGTGCTCAAAGTCATGAAGGATTTTGATAGGGACAGACTGCTTTCAGAGGGTTGGAAGCCAGAGGTCAATGTTTTAAGGTGATTGATAAAAACAACTGAGGTGAATTCTGATCAGTGTAAGTTAGGGGATAGTGTTAAACTAACTTTCAATAGGGAATAGTGAGATGATGTGTCATGGTAATGCCATTGAGCTAGTAATCCAGAGACCCATGAATCACCAATACATTAATCAAATCTGGACCATAACTTCAGTAACTGTGACCCTGAATCTATCATTGATTGTTGTCAAAACCCAACTGGTTCATGAATGTCCTCTAGGAAAGGAATCTGCCACTTTACCTGGTCTGTGTGAGTTTCACTTGACCATAGGGCTGCTCTCTCATTAGAGGGAGACAACTGGTAGTGGTTTAACCTGAGGGTCACCATGCCTCAGGTGATGGGAGAGATTGAGAAGGAGAGTCCTTCACGATAACCTCAGCTGGTGATGGAAATTGAACCCACGCTGTTAGCATTACACCGTTTTGCAAACCAACCATCCAGCCAACTGAGCTAAACCAATCCCACTATTTGACTCCAGACCCACTGTAATGTGCTTATCTCCTAATTGCCCTCTGAAATGGCCGAGCAAGACACTCAGTTCAATGTGGAAATTAGGGATGGACAACAAACATCAGCTTTGCCAAATCCCATGAAAGAATAAAGAACAAGAAAATCCTAGGGCAGGACCTTACAAGGTAAGAATGAAACTCCCAAGCCTTTGTTGACCACGCTCTGTGCAATAGTCTTGTTGCTACTTGTAAGATGTAAAGGGAAAAATGCTGCATTTTTGTTTCTGCGAGGTGTTTGTGGAATGCAGAACCGCACCCATGGTGAAATATTTACAACCTTCAACAAACAACATGACAACGGACACAGATCTGAACTGAAAACAAGCAATTGGGAGTTAATGATTGTAACATAGGTGGGAAAGAAGGGCTTTTATGGCACACTGGCAGTGTCCCTACCCCTAACCTAGGAGACCCAGGTTCAAGTCTGTCCTCCTTCTGAACAGGTTGATTCAGGAAACATATATAAGGTTGAAAATGATAGTGCTTATAAGGGCTATTGTTGTACTGTGGTGGAATCCCTGCCTGAGCTATCAGACCAAGGTTCAAGTCTCATATGCTCCAGAGGTGTGTAATAACAGGTTGAGCAGAAAAGGTTGGAATTATTTTTGATAACATGTCATGGAATAAGCTGTCAATCCCAGGCATTATAGAATTTAACCCTTCGTTCTATGACAGCCAGAGAAAGCAGTAAGTGTTAGACTGATTGGGTAAGAGAGAGGAGGCTCATGTGAAGTCTAAACTCTGGCAAAACCCAGTTGGCTGGACTGTTCCCTCACTGCAACATGAGAGCAGTTCTCATTGACAGACATTCACTCCAGGTCTCAGGGTATCACTAAGTGGTGAATGGCCTCATCTGGTGGAACCTTAACACTGAGTGCTGGCTAGCTTAGTAGCTACTGAGGCATAAACGCCAAATCCTGAAGCTACCCACAGCTGAGGAGCTATTTCCTCGCTGCACTACCCAGTAAAGAGTTGGTGCTGGACGATAACCACATACTGAACAGATACAAGCTCTGAACCTTTTCAGTGGTTTCACTGAATACCCATCTAAATTCTGACAGAACCCAGCAAACCACTGCAAAAAGCCTGTGGGGTGTGAAAATTAGAATTTGGTTATGCAGAGTGATGGCAGACAAAATTTTTCAAAAAGGCTGACCAATGTAAACCTGCAACTGTCCCCCGACTAAGGGTGCTCTGGGTCTCCATCTTACTTGAAATGAGGGGGCGGGGGGTAAAGATTCACATTGCCGCACAATTTTAAACGTTTCAGCCTGATAGTCCCACTGCAATACTGAGGGAGCGCCGCACTGTCAGGGGGTTCAGTGCTGAGGGGGCGCCGCACTGTCGGGGGGTCAGTGCTGAGGGAGTGCCGCACTGTCGGAGGGTCAATGCTGAGGGAGCACCGCACTGTCGGGGTGGTCAGTGCTGAGGGGGCGCCGCACTGTCGGGGGGTCAGTGCTGAGGGGGCGCCGCACTGTCGGAGGGTCAGTACTGAGGGAGTGACGCACTGTCGGAGGGTCAGTGCTGAGGGAGCGCCGCACTGTCGGAGGGTCAGTACCGAGGAAGTGCCGCACTGTCGGAGGGTCAGTGCTGAGGGAGCGCCGCACTGTCGGAGGGTCAGCTGAGGGAACGCCGCACTGTCGGAGGGTCTCACAATAAGAATCCGAATTTGTGACTTTATTAAAACATACAATGAAATGTTGTAAAGCACATTTTGAATCTGAGCTTTAGGAAGAGCTGTTAGTGCAGTTGCCAGAAGAATGGCAGAAGTAGGTATTTTAAGCAGAGCCTTAAAGGAAGAAAGAGGTGGGAGAGGTGAGTGGTTGAAATCCTCGAGTGCAGGCAGCTGGGGGCACGCACACAGAGTGGAGCTAATTAATACTGTTGATGCACAGGAGGATCGTAGCGTCTGGAGGAGGTGACAGAGGTTGGGAGGGGGTGTAGGGGTCTCAGGGTGTGACAGAGATAGGGAGGGGTGTAGGGACTGGAGGAGGTGACAGAGATAGGGAGGGGGTGTAGGGGCTGGAGGAGGTGACAGAGATAGGGAGGGGGTGTAGGGGCTAGACGAAGTGACAGAGATAGGGGAAGCTGTAGGGGATCTGAAAAGGAAAATGAATTTCCAATCATGATTTGTTTCACTGGGAGCCGGGCTCTACAAGTATAACCATTTTGACTTCACCCTGTAGTCAGTCAGATTTAATGAAGTGCAGTTTTTGAGTGAAAGATGAAAGGATATTTCCTGGAAGTTGAGCAAATTGAAAGGGTGAACTGGAATTGACCAACATTGAGGTGCCTGACTTTCTCCTGCAACTGATATGTTTCAGAAACACAAAGATCTTGTTATCTCAAAGGCTTAATCATTTTCAGCCAAATGTACACAGCCTGTTAGTATGCAAATAGTTTACATCACATCAGCACAGAGCTGGGACTGTCACCTCAGGCAATTCCGATTGTTTAGTAACTTTCAAATCTAATGTCTGTCATGGGAGCGTGCTTTCAGCCTTGCCTCAAAATGCTGCTCCCTCAAACCTGAGAAAGGTCATGGTGGGTTCGGCCCCACAGAGTTTTGTTGAATTGGCAAACGAACTGGAGTAGGGGAACAAGGAGAATTATTTTAATGCAGTGTGTTACTGTAATCTGGAACTTGCTGCCTGATAGGGCAGTGGAAGGAGATTCAGTAATAACTTTCAAAAGGGAAATGGAATAATTGCTAGAAAAGGATAAAAAGGGAGGATTTGAGTGTGGGAATGTTGAGGAGCTGTTTGAAAGGTTTGACACAGGCGCAATGGGCTGAATGGCCACTGTCTGGGCTGTGTAATTCTAAATGAAGTGTTTTGGGTGTCAGAAAGAAACGATCTGGCATAACCTCAAAATAAGTTTACCTAGCCACCCTTGATCTTGACAAATCTTGTCTATTTTTTGTCAACAGTGTTTTGTCTGTATCACTTGTGTGATGCTGGAACAGTCATTCCAAGATGTGCCCCCAGACAGCTGACCGGTCAATGCAACAACACAGGTAAAAAACTTCTATTGTCACCTTTTTACGCTTTGTTCAGTATTCAATTTGTTTCCATGCACGTTAGTTTGAGAGAAGGATCCATTGCAAACATTTGCTCTGTCTGATTGGCTGTCTCTCTCTTCAGTTCTGAAGAACAGTCACTGGGACTTGAAACATTAACTCTGTTTCTCTCTCCACAGATGCTGCCAGACCTGCTGAGTTTCTCCAGCACTTTGTTTTTATTTCAGATTTCCAGCATCTGCAGTTCTTTGTTTGATTGTAGGGTGTGCTGTGTTTGGGATGACACACTTGATGTGGGACCTAGGAGCCTGCTTTAGAGCCCATAGCAGTCTTTGTGTTTGAAGAAGAACAGGGTATTCTTCCTAGTGTCCCTGCTAATAACAATCCCTCAGTAAATCAGACCATTTAACATTACCTCTTCCAAGGTGTTTGAGCCTGCTCTGTGCCTCTTTCTGCTGCATTTCTATTGTAATTTTGGACCAGATGAGGTGATGGCCTAGTGGTATTATTGCTGGACTGTTAACCCAGAGACCCAGGGAATGTTCTGGGGACCCAGGCAGATGGTGGAATTTGAATTCAATAAAAGTCTGGAATTAATAGTCTAACAATGACCATGAAACCATCACCAATTGTCAAGAAAAACCCATTTGGTTCACTAATGTCCTTTAGGGAAGGAAACTGCCATCCTTACCTGGTCTGGGCTACATGTGACTCCAGACCCACAGCAACGTAGTTGATACTTAACTTCCTCTTGGGCAATTAGGGATGGGTAATAAATGCTAGCCAAGCCAGTGATGCCCTTATCCCATGAATGAATAAATTTAAAAGAATTTATATCCCCATCTGTTTACAGACCAGTTATGTTTCTTTAAAGTGGACAAAGTATGAAATCCCCGTACTTATGAAGAGGTTCATGGTTTGGAATAAGCAACACTAAATTTTACCATACAATGTTGTAATATTAATATCTATACACACAACTTGTGCTGTAACATCCACAACTAACCAGAGGTAACCCACTCTGACTGAGCACATCAAATCGCAAATTTAGTCAAGAAAGATCCCATGGATTTCCCAGCAGCTTCCAGGTATCAGTGACATTATGTGGCACCAAACCTAATTAAAACCTTCACAAGGAACCATGATTCTTTGTTTTTTATCTCCTGGCCTTGAAACTTCCTCAGGATCCACTCCATCAATGTCTGCTTAAATGACTGCTCATATTCTGGAATTTCACCTTCTTTTCTATGATCAGTGCTTCCTTGGATTTGGAAATTGCTCTCCAGCCCTTGCTCACAAGTCCAACACCAGTTCTTCACAGGCAATTGGTGTCACCAATGGGTGACATAAAGACCCTGGATGTTTTTCCTGAGCTTTAATCTTGCTGGGCTGCACCAATTCAGTCCCAGAATTTCCTTGGGGCATTTTCCAGAACCCAAACACACAGGAACGGTGTAGTTCAGCCCTTTCTCAACAGTGCAACAGTAGCACTGATTACTATGGAACATGCCTCTGTCTCTCTCTCTCCTTCACACACTGCCTTACGGAGTCTGACTTCAACCACCTCCCTGAACCAGTTTGAGTGACCCCTATTGAAATCCATGCAACAAGCCCATGCTTGTTTCTAGGCAATATTGAATGTAACTACTATTTTGGAATAGTCAAATGCAGCAACGCCTCCAAACTCTCTGTTCCCTGAATATTACAGTTTTTTTTTTATAGACTGCTGGCTTAAACAGGACAAATTGCATTAAAAAAAGAGGATTTTGTTACAATTTCAGACCAGTTGGGTGGAAATAAGAAGTATCTCAGGGGTTTAATGATGCTTGTGTTTTGCTTTGACTTCTTCCTTATGTCCATGTTTTAAACCTCTAACGTAATTTCAAGTATTAAGGATATTTTATTTTAACTTTGCTGTATGGTTAAAGCTTATTCTTTATCAAACAGAGACACCAGTTCCAACTTCTCCAACCCCTGAGGTGAGGCAATCAAAGTGTCCTCTTTCCATGGAAAATTATTGTCTTAATGGAGACTGTGTGTACATTCCACATGAAAACATACACTACTGCAGGTGAGGAACTATGAAACACAATGAACGTGTCTAATTCCTCTCAGTGATTACTCACTTGTGCCGAATGCTATGTGCAGCTGCTGTGAACACATGGGAGGGGAAAAATTCAAATCAGCAAAGTTAATACTTTAGATCTTGATGAGGCCACACCTTGAGTATTGTGTGCAGTTTTGGTCTCCTAGTCTGGGGAAGGACATTCTTGCTGTTGAGGGAGTCCTGTGAAGGTTCACCAGACTGATTCGCGGGATGGCAGGACTGGCATATGAAGAAAGACTGGATCCACTGGGCTTGTACTCACTGGAATTTAGTAGAATGATGGAGGATTTCATAGAAACACATAAAATCCTCATGAGACTGGACAGGCTAGATGCAGGAAGAATGTTCCCAGTGATGGGGGAGTCCAGAACAAGGGGTCACTGTCTAAGAATAAGGGGTAGACCAATCAGAACTGAGATGAGGGAAGGTTCCTTTACTCAGAAACCTGTGAACCTGTGGAATTCTCTCCCACAGGAAGCTGTTGGGGTCAGTTCATTAGATATATTCAAGAGGGAGCTGGACGTGGCCCTTGTGGATAAAGGGATCAAGGTGTATGGGAAGAGGGCGGGAATGGGATATTGAGATTGCATGGTCTGCCATGATCATATTGAATGGTGGTGCAAGCTCAAAGGGCTGAATGGCCTACTCCTGCACCTATTTTCTATGTTTCTGCGTTAAAATGACAACCAAGAGGCAGGTCAGTCATAGACTGGTGATCTTATTGCCCAATGCACCTATACCAAGTGTTACCCAGCAACAACATTGTTTCATTCAACAACGCTCCTTCATACTCTGCAGCATTCCCCAGAGGCAGGCAACACAAAGGGTCACCTTCAGGTGAAGTAGGGTAAGAATGTGAGTCAACTGGAACAGGGTGGACGGACACATAACAATCTTAGATTGAAATTCATAACACCTCTGTTCTTGTTTAACAGCGTGCTGTCTTAGACACATACTGGACTGTGACATATCTACAGTTTCCAGAAAGCCTCTCCACCCACAAACAGGAATCACAATGTACTCAGGCTGTGCACTTTGAAGATTCCTGAGTTTCACAAATCCAGCCTTCTATGAGCCAGCATTTCATACCTGGTTAAATGAGCAATGTTGGAGACTGTGGGATCTGTAATTTGTACCAATCCTGTATAAGCATGTTTAGAAAGCAGATGTCATAAAACATAAACAGCACTAAACCCCTGAGATACTTCTCATTTCCATCCACGTCGCCTGAAATTGGAACAAAATCCTCTTTATATGCATACAATTAGAACATAGAACATAGAACATTACAGCGCAGTACAGGCCCTTCGGCCCTCGATGTTGCGCCGACCTGTGAAACCAATCTGAAGCCCATCTAACCTAAACTATTCCATTATCATCCATATGTTTATCCAATGACCATTTAAATGCCCTTAAAGTTGGCGAGTCTACTACTTTTGCAGGCAGGGCATTCCACGTCCTTACTACTCTCTGAGTAAAGAACCTACCTCTGACATCTGTCCTATATCTATCACCTCTCAATTTAAAGCTATGTCCCCTCGTGCTAGCCATCACCATCCGAGGAAAAAGGCCCCCACTGTCCACCCTGTCTAATCCTCTGATCATCTTGTATGTCTCTATCAAGTCACCTCTTAACCTTCTTTTCTCTAACAAAAACAGCCTCAAGTCCCTCAGCCTTTCTTCATAAGACCTTCCCTCCATACCAGGCAACATCCTGGTAAATCTCCTCTGCACCCTTTCCAATGCTTCCACATCCTTCCGATAATGCGGTGACCAGAACTGTACGCAATACTCCAAGTGTGGCCGCACCAGAGTTTTGTACAGCTGCAACATGACCTCATGGCTCCGAAACTCAATCCCGCTACCAATAAAACCTAACACACCGTACGCCTTCTTAACAACGCTATCAACCTGGGTGGCAACTTTCAGTGATCTATGCACATGGACACCGAGATCTCTCTGCTCATCCACACTACCAAGAATCTTACCATTAGCCCAGTACTCTGTATTCCTGTTACTTCTTCCAAAGTGAATCACCTCACACCTTTCCGCATTAAACTCCATTTGCCACCTCTCAGCCCAGCTCTGCAGCCTATCTATGTCCCTCTGTAACCTGCAACATCCTTCCACACTATCCACAACTCCACCGACTTTGGTGTCATCCGCAAATTTACTAACCCATCCTTTTATGCCCTCATCCAGGTCATTTATAAAAATGACAAACAGCAGTGGCCCCAAAACAGATCCTTGAGGTACACCACTAGTAACTGAACTCCAGGATGAACATTTCCCATCAACCACCACCCTCTGTCTTCTTACAGCTAGCCAATTTCTGATCCAAACCGCTAAATCACCCTCAATCCCATACCTCCATATTTTCTGCAATAGCCTACCATGGGGAACCTTATCAAACGCTTTACTGAAATCCAAATACACCACATCAACCGCTTTACCCTCATCCACCTTGCCACTGTGTAACCCGGCCGTGTAAAAATTGTAATATTCAGGGAATAGGGAATCCAAAGAGGTTGTCACATTTGACTGTTACAAAATGCTGGTCACTTTCAATATTTCCTCAGAACTAGGGTGAGGCTTGTTGCAAAAATTTTAACTGGCCATTCACAAAGCTCCATGGGAATGGTCCCAAGATTTCCGATTTTGCGCTTATTGTGTTAAAATACCTCGAGAGGCACAAGATGCTTATGCACATAGAAACAAGACGAGACTATTCAGCCCCTTAATTAAATCCAGGATGAAGCAGGAATTAATTGTACCCATCTGCATTAGTACAGAGGAATGGAACCCAAGGATTTCTCTGAGTTGGTGGTAGGTGTGAGGAGGACCTTATAGTTAATTCTACAATTTTTCTCCTTCAGGTGCACAAAAGGATACAGTGGTGCTAGGTGCATGCACTTTGAACTGGTCCAGCAACCAATGAGCAAACAAGATGTGGCACTGACGGTGGCTGTAACGTTCCTTGCTGTCGTGGGCCTGCTGATTGTCTCTTACTTGATCTACATGAGGTATTTATTGACTGCCCAGTCTTCAAAATCTAAAGCATGTCAATCCCTTGCTTTATTTAATTGTACAAACAGAAAAGTTGTAGAATTACACAAGATTTGCAGCACATATGTAGGTCCTTGTCAGAAGTAGTGTCTGCATGCTATATGACCTCCTTGTCCCCCAAATCCCACCCTATCAGTCTACCTTTTTTCTGCATTTTACCCCGTATCAATAGCTAGTTTCCCCTTGAATATATCTACCTTAGTCATAGACTTATAGAAAATAGGAGCAAGAGTAGGCCATTTGGCCCTTCGAGCCTGCTCTGCCTCTCCGTATGATTATGGCTCATTCTCTATCTCACTACCATGCCCTCTCTTCCTTTCCATCATCCTTTGATGCCTTTAACATCTCAAAATTTATTCACCTCAACTATTCCCTGTGAGAGCATGTCCCACATTCTGATTTATTTATTGTCGTGTGTATTCTCATCACTCTCTGGCTGAAGAAATTTCCTCTGAATTCCTGGTTAGATTTTTCCTGTGATTATCTGATATTGATAGTCTCTGGTTTTATGGATGAAGATTCTAATTGTAGCTTCTGGGTTATATCTTGCGTGTAAAGCCTTGCTCACAAAGCTGGTGCACAGAGCTAATATTTTTGATGCTGGCATTTTATTCACAGTTTTACTATCTTTGAATTTCATAGCGCTTAGAAGGGATGGTTCTTTGACCTTTGTCCTCATTGTTCCATAGTCTATGACATCCACCATCTAGAAGGACGAGGGCAGCAGATACATGGGAACACCACCCCTGACAAAATCCCCTCCAAGACACTCACCGTCCTGACTTGGAAATATATCACCTTTCCTTCAGTGTCATTGGGTCAAAATCCTGGAATTCCCTCCCTAAGGGACATTGTGGGTCAACCCACAGCACATGGACTGCAGCGGTTCAAGAAGGCAGCTCACTACCACCTCTGGAGGGCAGTTAGGGATGAGCAATGAAAGTTGACCCAGCCAGTGATGGATCGCTGCTAAGAAATTAATTAAAAATAATGACCAGAAAACTATTTAGCATTTGTTGGTATTGTATATAGGCCTCAGATTAACATTCACGTCAATTAAGATTCACATTAATGGTAGGGCTGATTCCTACATGGCCCAGGTGAACATAGAGATATTAGCACCAGGAAATGGAGCATTCAGGTCTCAAACCTGCCCTGCTATCCTTGTGGTTCATTGCTGATTTGAATTTCAAATCAATTTACACGCTGTTGATCCTTATCTCCTGATACCCTTCCTGAACAGTATGTACCTATGTCTAGAAACTCCAGTGGTGCTAACATTTTGAGAAGAGAGCTCCAGAGTTCTGCTTTCCTTTGTGCTGAAATTGTCTTTCTTGATTTCAGTCCTGAACAGCCTGATTCTAATTTTAAAATTATGTCCCTTTTTTCTTAATTCTGCTCATTGGATGGGACCCAAATACAACCTTCCTGGGATGGTTGGACTGATGTATGAAGGGAGATTGGATCCAGTTGGGACTATATTCATTGGAGTTTAGAAAAATGAGGGGCACCTCATAGAAACCGTTAAAATTTTAACGGGATTAGACACAGCTAACACAGGAAGGATGCTCCCGATGATCAGGGAGGCTAGAACTGGGCTCACAGTCTAGGATATGAAGTAAGCCTTTTAGGATTGAGAGGAGGAGAAATGTCTTCACCTGGATAGTGGTGGAATTCTCTGTCAGAGGAAGCGTTTGAGGCAAAAACATTGAATGCTTTCAAGAAGGAGGTAGATACAGTTTTTAGGGCTAAAGGGATCAAAGGGTGTTGGGGGGAGAAAGTGGGAACAGGGGGCTGAGTTGGATGATCAGCCATGATCCTATTGAATGGTGCGGCAGGCTTGAAGGGCTGAATGGCCTATACTTACTCCTATTCTCTACGCTTTCTTCCATTTGTCTCTCATCTGTAGTGAACCTCTCCTGAACATTCTCTGCTTCAAGAAGAACAATCCCAGTTTCTTGAGTCTATTCATTTAATCAAAACCCCTCGTTCCTGGAATTATTTTCAGTAAATCTCCTCCAGCCTTGACACTGAATTGCACACAGGACTGATGGCAGGGCTGCAACCAGTAACTTATAATGATTCAGCAGAACCTCCTGCCAAACTCTTTCTATTTGACAATCAATGTGTAAAGGTTTTCACAAAGATCTCGCCTCCACCTCACTCAGTCACCGTACGCTGACATCATGATTGCTTGCAAGCACAGGTTCCTTACTGAATATGTAATATGATACAAGATCTTTTTTTTTAATTTTACAGGTTTAGGAAGAACAGATCTAGACATCAATCACAAAACACTAGAGAGAAAGATCCAACCAAAACTGAGTCTAAAGAGTTGTTCTTGGGGCAGGACTCATTACCTCCAAATGGAACATTTCACAACCTGCTTCACTGCTAAACACAACCAGTAACTTGAAGAATGTAACATAAACACACTAAAAAAAATGATGTGGGATTTTGGGCTAGCTTCAGCTGCAGATGTGTTAGTATTTGTATCTCCGAGACACAGAGTTTGGATTACTGTGAAAACTAGCCCTTTGTTTTGGAGATAGTAGGAACTGCAGATGCTGGAGAATCTGAGATAACAAGGTGTAGAGCTGGATGAACACAGTAGGTCAAGCAGCATCAGA
>NC_063332.1:175183674-175199846 GCF_021869965.1 Rhincodon typus
CCCAGCTTCACCCTGCTGACCCTTCAGCAACCCTCCTTCTCATTTCTTGGATTGCTAAAGGTTAAGAGTGGAATTGTATCAAAGATTACTTCAGGTTTATTAATGTATCAGTATTTATTTGTTATTTAAAGTTATTTATATAGTTTTTTTATGAATTCCACAAAATGAAAATATTGTGAAATAAAATGGTCAATAAAGGAGACTTTGAAGAAATCGCTGTCCTTTAATTAATGGAGGATCACTGCTTTTCTTAAAAGCTTTGTAACATCACAGATTTCTCTCTCTCCCTTAACATCGTTCACGCCTCAGGCAGAATCTAATGCCTATTTAAAGAACACGTTGCAAAACAGAAACTTAAACTTCAATATGTAACTGAAATCCAGTGGAAACTTTTCTAAAGAGCTTTGAAATTTCTGTGTCTCTCTTGCTGCTCGGAATGACATTACTGAAAGTGAACCTTTCCCCTTGTCACTCATGGAACATTGAAATAATCCTTTTATTCCCCACGGTAGTCATACTTACTGTCAGGTCAAAATCACTCAAATAAATACAGTGGCAGGAAATGCTGTAGATGCTGGAAATCTGAAAGAAAAACATAAAGTGTTAGGAAGAAAATCTCAATGGGTCTGGAAGCACTTGCAATGAGAGAAATTGAGTTAATGATTCGAGTCCAATATGATTCTTCTGTGGAACTCAAAGAATTCAAAGTCACATTATAGTACGAGTGATGTAAGTGGGTTAGCTGATTAAACAGCCCTTTACAGTGAAGTTAGCTTTCTCTTTCTCACTGTTGGCACAGATTTCACCTCCTCTCGGTCTGTGTTGACAACTTTTGAAGGATCCATCAAGGTACTTCTTCCTGCCTTCCTCTGAAGCGAGCTCCTCCTCTCCTCCTCTCTCATCGACCTCTCCGTTTAATATGTACTTTTGAATGCTTTCCTGTCCTGGTCACCATCTCCCCCCACCCCCCTCACCTCTGACAGACCCAGTGGGTCACAAAATCACTGCATCACTGTGCAGAACTTCATCCTATTTACACCAATCCTTTAATAGCAGCTTAAGGTGAAAATTCCCACACAACTAGTTGGATCTCAATGCACTGACAATAACAATGTAAGACAAGTGGAATGAAGTGCTCTTCCAACTTGTCAAACCTCATTCTCAATAAATGAGTGAAGGAACAGGAGAAGGTTATTCACCGAATTGCTATAGTGCAGAATGAGGCCATTCAGACCATCAAGTCTGCATCGGGTCTCTCAGCATTTTGCCTTGCTGTTAATGATCTACCTTTTCTCTGTAAACCTGCACATTGTTTCCATTCAAATAATCAATAACGCCCAGTTTGGGTTCCACCAGGACCATTCAGTACATCCTGACCCCATTACAGCCTTGGTTCAAACATGGACAAAAGAGCTGAATTCCAGAGGGTGAGGTGAGAGTGACAGTCCTTGACATCAAGGCTGCATTTGACCAAGTGTGGCATCAAGGAGTCCTGGCAAAATTGCAGTCAATAAGAATAAGAGGGAATTGTCTCTGATAACACATAGATTGGAATTGTTGGAGGTCAGTCATCTCAGCTCCTGATCATCTCAACAGGGGTCCCTGAGGGTAATGTCCTAGGCCCAACCTTCTTCAGCTGCTTCATCAATGACCTTCTCTCCATCATAAGGTCAGAAGTGCGGATGTTCACCGATGATTTCACAATGTTCAGCACCATTCGCAACTCCTTAGACAATATCCAGGCTTGGGCTGACAATGGTGTCACACAAATGCCAGGCAATGACCATCTTCACTAGTGTCCTTTTACTTTCAATGGTATTACTATCACTGAAACCCCCACTATCAACATCCTAGGGGTTACCATCAACCAGAAGCTGAAATGGACTAGCCTTTTATATACTGTTACTACAAGAGCAGGTCAGAGCCTGTTGACTATTGACAAGGTACAAGTCAGGAGTGTGATGGAATACTCCCCACTTGCCTGGATGAGTGCAGCCCCAACAACACTCAAGAAGCTTGACACCATCCAGGACAAAGCAGCCGCTTGATTGGCACCACATCCACAAACATCCACTCCCTCCACCACCAACGCTCAGTACCAGCAGTGTGTACTGTCTACAAGATGCACCGCAGAAATTCACCAAATATCCTTAGACAGCACCTTCCAAACGCACAACCACTTCCATCTAGAAGGATAAGGGCATCAAATGTATGGGAACACCACCCCCTGCAAGTTCCCCTCCAAGCCACTCACCATCCCGACTGGGAAATATATCGTCGTTCCTTCAGTGTCACTGGGTCAAAATCCTGAAACTCCGAAAGTGCACTGGGGGTTCCCTCCAGCACATGGATTGCAGCAGTTCCAGGAAACAGCTCACCATCACTTGAACCAATTTTTTGTATCCCAAATGTAACAGTAAAGCAAGGTGTTGATGGGAAGAAAGATCTTGTAACAGTCTCTAGCACGAAGTACAAAGTATTTGACAAACTAATGGGACAAAATGTAGACAAGCTACCAGGAGGTGACAGCTACAGTCTGAGAGGTTTAAAGAAAGTGGCTGCAGAGATAAGAGAAGGCATTGGTCAAATTATTCAGAATTCACTTGATCCCAGGAGGGACCAGAGATTTGAAAAGCTGCTGATGTGACTTCCCTGTACAAGCAAGGATAGAGACAGCAAGCAGGAAACTACGGCCAGTTAGTCTAACATCTGTCTTTGGAAAAATGCTAGAATCCTTTTCAAGGAAGAAATAGCAGGACATTTATATAGCTTAACATAATCAAACACAGTCATCATGGTTTTGTGAAAGCAAAGTCATGTTTGTCAAATTTGCTGGACTTGATGAGGATATAACAAGTAGATTTGATAAAGAGGAACTGGTAGATAAAAGGTATTTGGATTTCCAAAAGGCATTCAGTAAGATACTGTGTAAAAGGTTAATGCATAGATTATAGCTCACAGCATTGGGGCTAATGTATTAATATGGATAAGGGATTGGTTAACACATAGATGGTAGAGTGTCAGAATTTGGATGAAATAACTCCACAGAGGGTAGTATCACGTGACCAAGATTCCCCCTTATTTACACACGGAGAGTCTTTGACACTGATCCAGCTCCCTCAGAGCCAGCTCTCAGAGTGAGCAGAACCTCTGACACTCCTGTTTATATCTGTTGGCCAGGGCTCCCTGATTGGACCAGATTAACAGGCCCAATCAGGGAACTCATATTGTATGAGGTCCACTTGGCTGATCTCGTTACAATCACTACAATTGGGATTTTAGCAGGTTGGCAACATGTAACTGGTGGTGTGCCACATGGATCATAGAGTCAAAGAATCATAGAGTTGTACAGCATGGAAATAGACCCTTTTGTCCAATTCAGTCCTAGGGTCTTAATTATTTACTATTTATATTAATGACTTGGAGAAGGGCACAGAGTGCAATGTGTCCAAATTTATTAATGATACAAAATAGGTGGGATGAGGACATAAAAATCTATACAGGGATATAGATAGGTTGAAGGAGTGGGCAAAATCTTTGCAGATGGAGTTTAATGTGGGAAAATGTGAGTTCATGTACTTTGGTAGGAAGAATCAAAAGGCAGACCATTATTTAAATCGGGAGAGATTCCAAAAAAAATGTACTGTAGAGAGATTTGGCTGTTCCTGTGCATGAAACATTAAAAGTTATCAAATTGGATTTTGCCCTTTATTGTTAAGGGGTTTAGAGCTTAAAAACAGGGAATTCTTGTTACAACAGTACAGGGTGTTGGTGAGGCCACACTTGGAGCATTGTGTACAGTTTTGGTCCCTGTCTTTGAGAAAGAACATCCTGGCATTGGAGGCTATTCAAAAAAGATTTATTAGGCTGAAACAAAAGCAAAAGTTGCTGGAAAAGCTCAGCAGGCCTAGTAGCATCCTTGGAGAGAAAGCAGAGTTGGCATTTTGGGTGCTTTCTGAAGAACTCTGCTTTCTCTCCACAGATGCTATCAGACCTGCTGAGTTTTCCTGCAATCTCTGTCTTTATTTCTGAATTTCAGCCTCTGCAGTTCTTTGCATTTTTTCATTAGGCTGATTCCTGGGATGAAGGAGTTCATTTGTCAAGAGCGGATAAACAGATTATGTTTATACTTGTAATGTTTAGAAGATTGAGGGATGATCTTATTGAAACATATAAAGTTCTGAAGGGGCTTGACAGGGTAGATTTTGAGAAGATGTTTCCACTAATGAGGCAATCTCAGACTCAGGGACATAGTTACAGAATAAGGGACTCATTTAAAACTGTGATGTGAAGGAATTTCTTCTCCCAGAGGGTAGTGAATGTTTGGAATTCTCTACTGCAGAGAGCTGTGAAAGTAGATCACAGAAAGCATCTGTAAATAAAGTAGATAGATTTTGGGAATATTGGGGATCTGAGGACAATGAGGAGCTGGTATGAAAGTAGACAAAGGTCTGGGGCAGATCAGCCAGATCTTGTAAAATGGTGGGGTAGGCTTGAGATACTGAATGGCCTATTCCTTCTCCTATTTCTTACGTTCATTTGTGCCATGGTAAGGTGTGGCAAGGCTTGTGCTTAGCTGATGCCAGTCTCTGTGAACAAAGGTTGCAGTCCATGGTACCCTGAGATATCGTTGACTGTTGAGCAAGGAAGATACCCAGGAGAAGCACTGCTCGGACTTTCAAATCAGGAATCGTCATTGTCTGATGTTTCACTGGGTCCCTGAGAAATCAGCAATTTGTATGCAAATGGTCAGAAACCACACGATACCAGGTTATAGTCCAACAAGTTGATTTGAAATCACAAGCTTTTGGAGTCTCGCTCCTTCCTCAGGTGTCAGTGCTGCTTCACCTGACACCTGATGAAGGACCAGTGCTCCAAAAGCTTGTATTTTCAAATAAACCTGTTGGACTATAACCTGGTGAGGTGTGATTTCTGACCCTCGTCCACCCCAGTCCAACACCGGCACCTCCACATCATGTACGCAAATGGGGTGAGATTAGGTTGCAATGCGATGAACTATTACTGCTCACTGGTGGGAATCTCATCCAAACCATTAAAACCTTGTGTGAAAAATCAAACCTTTTCTTTCCTTGATGTTTTCATTCTTGACATGTTTTCCCAATGGTCTCATCATTTCCAATATTGTACACAGGGTAAGAAACCTCAGCCCTGTATTTTCCCACCTTTCTCGCTCACACAACACCAGAGACAGGGGGATGGTGGGAGGGGTCGTCCCCAGCGTTAGGGAACAGGTTTTAAACCAGTTCTGAGGAAGGGTCACCAGACCTGAAATGTTAACACTGATTTTTTTCTTCACAGATGCTGCCAGACCTGCTGAGCTTTTCCAGCAACTTCCGTTTGTGTTCCTGATTTACAGCATCCACAGTTCTTTCAGTTTCTTCTTTAGGAAATGTTTTTCCTCATAAATGATGGTTCTATTTATTAAGTTATGGTGGAAGATGAGGATGTTCTGTAGCAGTGAACATCCTGTAATTTGTTAGAACTGTGCGCCCTGGTGTTGATGGGTGGGGTGTCTTTTAGAGCCAGGTGTGGGTTGTACTCATGACAAATTTTAATGCACACTGTCTCACCTCAGCCAGGAGCTGTTAAATCAATCAATCAATCAGTAAGACAGGGCAAGATGTGACTCAAACGATGGAATAATCCACAGACTACTGACACGTGCATGTTTTAGATTAGGTTTTGCTTTTAAAGGACTAAAGGGGATTAGCAAAGAGAGCAACAGAGGGACGTTTGTGACCTTCAAAAGGGAATTAGATTATTTAAATCTATTTAAAAGATAGATTATTCAAAATGGAGCAATTTTCAGGGCTACGGGGAAAACGCAGCAGAGTGGGTCATTGTATGGTCAATGTGTGTAAACATCAAGAAAGTGAATGTTTTTACAGAGGATTCACTTCATTAATCTTTATTAATCTTGCATTGTGAGTGCGATCACCAATGAGCATAACTGATCCATTTACACCTTATTAAAATTCAAACAGCAAGATAGAAATGGCACAGAGATCCCAGGATCATTGCTTTAACCAGTAAAGAAATTGGAAATGTATAAGTCAAAGTTCTTAAGACTCTAATCTGAGTTTATTTCTGCTGTTATTTAAACGCTTTCTTCCCTGTACTGGGCTAATGGTAAGATTCTTGGTAGTGTGGATGAGCAGAAAGATCTCGGTGTCCATGTGCATAGATCACTGAAAGTTGCCACCCAGGTTGATAGCGTTGTTAAGAAGGCATACAATATGTTAGGTTTTATTGGTAGAGGGATTGAGTTTCGGAGCCATGAGGTCATGTTGCAGCTGTACAAAACTCTGGTGCGGCCGCACTTCGAGTATTGCGTACAGTTCTGGTCACCGCATTATAGGAAGGATGTGTAAGCATTGGAAAGGGTGCAGAGGAGATTTACCAGGATGTTGCCTGGTATGGAGGGAAGGTCTTAGGAGGAAAGGCTGAGGGTTTTGAGGCTGTTTTCGTTAGAGAGAAGAAGGTTAAGAGGTGACTTGATAGAGACATACAAGATGATCAGAGGATTAGATAGGTTGGACAGTGGGAGCCTTTTTCCTCGGATGGTGATGGCTAGCACGAGGGGACATAGCTTTAAATTGAGGGGTGATAGATATAGGACAGATGTCAGAGGTAGGTTCTTTACTCAGAGAGTAGTAAGGACGTGGAATGCCCTGCCTGCAAAAATAGTAGACTCGCCCACTTTAAGGGCATTTAAATGGTCATTGGATAAACATATGGATGATAATGGAATAGTTTAGGTTAGATGGGCTTCAGATTGGTTTCACAGGTCGGCGCAACATCGAGGGCCGAAGGGCCTGTACTGCGCTGTAATGTTCTATGTTCTATGTTCTGTACAGCATCATGTCACAATCAGTATTTATTTCACAGTTCCTCATCATCACCAATGTCCTCACTGACCTATATCAGATCCACAGCTTGTCCCTCTCTCTCATTCCTTAAAACCTGACATGCCTCTTTCACCAAACTTTTAGTCACTTCTCTTGATGTTGGTACACACTCACTCTCGCACACACACATTCACACACTCACTCTCACACACAAATTCACAAACACATTCTTTCACTTTAACACTAAGGCATACTCACACTCACTGTCACACAAATTCTCTCACTTTAACACCAACATGCTCTCACACACACATTCACCTACACATTCTCTAATTTTAGCACCAGCACACTCTTACACACACATATTCACACACTCTCTCATACACATGTTCACACACTCACTCACACACATTCACACTTACACACACATTCACACACTCACTATCGCACACACATTCACACACTCTCTCATACACATATTCACACACTCACTCACACACACATTCACACACTCACTCTTACACACACATTCACACACACTATCCCACACACATTCACACACTTTCACGCACACATATTCACATACTCACTATTGTACATACATTCACACATTCACTTTCACACACACACATTCACACACTCACTCACTCACACACACATATTCAAACACTCATTCTGACACACATTCACACACACTCACACACGTATTCACACACTCACTCTTGCACACACATTCACACACTCACACACACACATTCACACACACATTGTCTCACTTTAACACCAACACATACTCGCACTCACTGTCACACACACATTCACACACACACATGCTCACTTTAGCATTAACACATTCACACACAGACTCTCACATTAATAGTAACACACACTCACTCTCACACTAACACTAACATACACCCACACTCACTCTCACACACAATCACATGTTAACACTAACACACATTCACACACACTCACACTAACACATTCCCCTTATAGCAACAACATTCTATTCATCTTCCTAACCACTTGCTGCCCTTCAACTTAACATTTTATGATTCTCATACCAGGATACCCTGATCCCTCCGTATCTCTGAGTTCTGCAATCTCTCTATGTTTAAATAATGTGTTTTTTATTTGTCCTGCTAAAATGGACAATTTCACAGTTTCCCAAATTAGACTCCATTTGCCAGATTTTTGCTCATTCAGTGAACCCATTAATATCTTTTTTTATAAGCTGCCTGTGTCCTTTTCACATCTTACCTTTCCATCTGTGTTTATCCAGATTTTGGCAATGATCCCTTCCATCCCTTTACCGAAGTCATTTTATATAAATTGGGAATAGTAGAGGCCTCAGTGCTGATACCTGCGACACACAACACGTTATATGTTGCCAATATCCCAAAAGTGGCCCATTTGTGCCTTCTCTCTGTTTTCTGTTAGCCAGCTAATCTTCGAAGAATCTCAATACGTTACCTCTATGCTATGCGTTTTTAACCTTTGTTGTGGTACCTTATCAAACACCTTCTGGAGATCTCAATACAATACATCCACTGGTTCCCACTTACCTGCAGCATGTGTTAATTCTAAGCAATGCAAATTCTTGCTATTGTAGGATCAGCTGTGGGGGGGATCCTCCCAGCCTGAGGCTGGCCTTGCAATGTAACATCTGTTCCTCAATCTCAATAGACCAGGGTTGCAGAATGAAAACTCTAGATAGTCACAGCAGCTGCTGAGAGAGAAAGATGAACCACATTGGCAGGATACCCAATGAAGGAAGATCAGGCTCGGGCTGTTTTTTGTAGGAGGTTGAGGGGTGTCCAGATAGAATTATAGTGAGGTTTGATAGAATTGATGGAGAGAAGGTGTTTCCAATTGTGGAAAAGAGCAGGGCTAGGAGACACAGAGTAAAAAAGTCAAGAATAAATCCAATTGGGCAATCAGAAGAAATGCCTTTGCACAGAACACTGTGAGAGGGTTAAACAGCGGTGGTTGAGGTGAATAGTATTATTACTGTTAATGGGAAGTAGGATAAACACATGGACACAAGGAGGGAAAGGAACAGAAGGATCTGGGGGTTTGGGGGTGGTAGGTGCTAATGTGGAGCAGAAACACACTGTTACATAGAGACCCCCTCTGCTGGCTGGTGGGGGTGTCAGATTAAAGAGAGCCTTACAGAGTTCAGGGCCATCCCTGGGTGTATCACATTGCGATGATGCCAAACCCCACCCAGACGCAGGGTTATGCCGCAAACCTTCTCAGGCAGCAGCAAGTTCCTGCCTGGGCAAGGAGAGGAAAAGATGAAAGTGGTTATCACAGGCAGGTAGAGAGGCAACAGAATGACATTCAAACACTCAACATGTCCTGTGCTGAAAGGGTTGAAAAAGTCAGCTGTTCATTTTTGCCACACCCTGGTGACCTTTGCAATACCTAATCAATATTTAACCCGTGGAAGTCTTTTGATTTACATGCTTTGAAAGAAAAAAGAATCTTTGAAGAGTTTCAGTATGACTTACTCTGGAAAAAGAGAAGTGAAAATTTCTGTGCTGAGCCACATTGTTGTGTGCAGAAGTCAGTTCCTGTGACACGGTTTGTAAAACTGCCAAAAGGAAATTCTGTAATTTGACAGGTTCGAGCAGGAGACACAGGCTGAAGAACTGTCAGGAATTACTCAAGTCATTCGAAGGAGCTACAAGACTGAGCAAACAGAGGGAGAGTCTCCAGGGAATATTCCACTCAATGTATCCGATAGAGTTTGTAAAGAGTGCTTTTCAAAACAGATAAGCACAATGACTCAGTCATTAGCATCTTTCCTAGGAGCCCATACTACTACTCATTTCCGCTCAAATTGAGACATGTGATGTACTGCTAGTTATTCTGTTTAATTAACTTCCAGCAAAAAGGTCCATCAACACTGCAATACTGTAAATAGATAAACTTGCATTTATATAGCACCATTCAGGACAATAGTGCTTAACAGCTGAGTTCCTCTCCTGTTGGAGGCCCACGGGATGTGGTGTTGACCAAGGAAAGGAGGATTGTAAGTGCTACAGCCTTGTTTAAAAACAGCAGACTATCAAGGGAAGACCCCAGCAAATAATATTTGTGCTGGGAACTTTTTATAACCATTAACCCAGGACAAAATTAATTGGCATTTGAAAGAAAGAAAATCTTGCATTTACCTAGCACCTTCCACAACAGATGTCTCAGAACATTTTATGGCCAATAAAGCACTTTTGACATGTCATAGGAAATGTAGAAGCTAGTTTGGGTACAGCAAGCTCCCACAAATAACACCATGATAATGGCGAGATCATTGGTTTAGTTTTGTTGTTGATTAATGGACGAATATTGGCCTGGAAACCAGGGAGAACTCCCTGCTTTTCCTTGAAAACATGCCATGGATATATCCCCCAAAACAGGTAGATGGGACCTAATGTCATGTTCATGTGTGCTTGCTGGGTCTTCCTGTGAGAATCTCATAGTCTGCTTCCAGAGTATTGAACATTGAAATGTTCTAACTCCGCCTACACTGTGATATTTATATTCGATGATGTGCAGCTCTGTGATGTCTTTGCAACTTTGTTTCAGAGTCCTAATGCCTTTTGTCAGATTTTGGCGGGGGTTCATGATCACATTTACTTAGTATAGGCAGGCCACGACTTGTAAGGAATTTTCAAAAAGATTATTGAGTTTTTTAAGAAGCAGCAGGTTAGATACAATGCATTATTCAATTAGACAAAGAAAGTTAATACATTACCTGAGACAGATGAGAACACTGATTTCAAAGCTATTCTGTAGAATGGAGGAGCAGAGCGAGTGATTTTGGATTGTTGAAGTATTCATCCCTGATGTCTTGTGGTCTTTGATAGTAACAGTCCCGAAAGCTTAATCCTGGTCTTCACTCTGGAAAGGGCTGGCTCGTTCCCCTGCATCTTTTCTTTCTCTCTCTCTTTCCCTTTCCCTCTCTCTCTGTCCTCCCTCGCTCTCTCCCTCTATCTTTCTATCCCTTACCCTCCCTCCCCTCCCTCCCTCTTACTCTCTTTTTCCCTTTCCCTCTCTCTTCCTGTCTCTCTCTCTTTCCCTTTCCCTCTCTCCCTCCCCCCCTCTCTCCCCACTCTCTCTTTCCCTCCCCCTCTCTCTTTCCCTTTCTCTCTGTCTCCTTCTCTCTTTCTGTTTCCCTTTCCCACCTCTCTCTCTCTCTTGCACCCCCTTGTTTCCCTTTCCCTCTCTCCCTCCCACCCTCTCTCCCCCTCTCTCCCCCTCTCTCTCTTTCCCTCCCCCTCTCTCTTTCCCTTTCTCTCTGTCTCCTTCTCTCTTTCTGTTTCCCTTTCCCACCTCTCTCTCTCTCTTGCACCCCCTTGTTTCCCTTTCCCTCTTCTCTCTCCCTCTCTTGATATTCCTCTCTCCCTTTCTCTCTCCCCCTTCTCTTTCCCTTTCCCTCCCGGCCTCTCTCTCTCTCCACCTTTCTTTCCCTTCCCATCTCTCGCTCTCTCCCCCTCCCCCTCTCTCTTTCTCTCTGCCTATCCCTGTGGTGTATCTCATTCTGGGGAGTCTCTGTTGTGTGAATCATGTGTCAGCCAATGACCATGGCCAGCTGACTCAGGACATCAGTGTTCCTCACCTGCCTTCATTCGAACGTGAGTTGTCCTTCCTTCTCAGACTAAAACATCCTATTTTTCTGGACGCTGTCTTAATATTAGGGCAGCGTGGTTCTTGCTAAATCATTAATATCATTCCAATAGAACAATTATGACCTTTGTGATTCTAATAACCTTTCATTTGTTTTCCTTTTATGATATTTCTCAAACGCTGTTAATATTTGTAGAAAGGTAGTTACTGTTGTAACACTCAGGCTAGACAGAAAATACGCGATATAAAATACTAAAGAAAATCAGTTTTAAAGAGGGCCCCAATTTCCAATCACTACCCTTTCCAATATCCATTAACAACCTGAACCCAGGCTGTCAAGCATTCTTTCAAAACTGATCCAAAACTCGAAACCTTAGTAAACACTATGGATGGGGAAAGCCTTCGGCAGGACAGTTGATGAAGTGAACATAACTGATGGAATTTAACATGATGCACAGTGATATATTTTACTACAAAGTATGAGCAGTACCATACAATATTCATTATTAACAGAGCTGTGAAGAGATTTGTGTATGTCTGTGTGTCATGATAGTAACAGGAAAAATGGAAAAGGCTTTTCAAATCTTTGAAATCATTAATCCAAACTTAGAGTGCAAAATCAAGGGAAACCTTTTTTATAGGTCATTGGCTAGACTTTGGGATACTTTGCTCAATTCTAGCTATTGTGCTTCAGGGCATTCATTGAAACATAGGAACAGGAGTAGGCCATTCAGCCCCTCGAGCCTGTTCCTCCATTTAATGAGACCATGGCTGATCTGTGGCCTGACTGCATATATCTGCATTTGGCCCATATCCCTTAATACTTTTGCTTAACAAAAAAATGTATCTATCTCAGATTTAAAATTAACAACTGATCCAGCATCCACTGCCATTTGTGGAAGAAAGTTCAAACCTCTCCCACCCTATGTGTGTAGAAGTGCTTCCGAACATCTCTCCTGAATAGCCAGGCCCTGATTCTCAGATTATGTCCCTAGTTCTAGAATCCCCAACCAGTGAAAATAGTTTATCTGTCCTGTCTTTTCCTGTTAATATCTTGAAGACTTCAATCAGATTACCCCTTAACATTCTAAATTCTAGAGATAACAGGCCTAATTAATATAATCTCCCCTCATAACTTAACCTCTTAAGTCCAGGTATGATTTTTGTAAACCTACCTTTTACTCCCTCCATTGCCAATCTATCCTTCATGAGAGAATGCAGAGAGGATTTACTAGGAATGAGGAACTTCAGTGATGTGGTAAAGCTGGGATTTGTCTTCATGGAGTAGAGAAGGCCTGGGCAGATGCAGTAGATATGTTAAAAATGATGATGGAGTTTGACTGCTCTGTTGGGAAAGAGGGATTGTATTTCCTTTAAGATCCCCAGCACAAGGAGATAAGAAACTACCTCATCTACAGTTTTCCCAAGTCGCATTGTTAATTGGGATGGGAATTGAGATGCTCCAATGAGCAATGGAAGAGTAAAGTGAAGAGTGGTGAGGGGTGGTGAAATGAACTGAGATCTTGCTCTGAGCGACATCACGGCTAAGAGGCCCAGGCAGCTGAAGGCAGGACTATTAATGATAGGATGATTCAAATCAGGGAGAGGAAGCCACAACTGAAGCAGTGCAGAAATCTTGTCAAGCAAGAGGAAAGATTACAAAAATATGGAGGGAATGAAGAGGATTTGAAAGCAAGAATGAATATTTTAAAATCAAGATATTACCAGACAAGGTGCCAATTTGGAAACTATGCATTAAAAAAATTAATAATATAATGCACAATCTACTTCTGGCAACACACTTCAAAAGTACTATGTTGCCAGTAAAATGCTTTGGGACATTCCAAAGTCATATCAGGTGCTGTAGAAATACAAATACTTCCTTTTCTGTCAATTCAGAACCCACTCGTTTGAAAGAAGCAATTTGAAAAAAAAGCATAGGGCTAGGGCTGGGGTCAAGGTTAGGGTTAGGGTTCAGGTTAGGGTTGGGGTTAAGGTTAGGGTTTGGGTTAGGGTTGGGGTTAGGGTTAGGGTTAGGGTTAAGGTTCCGGTTAGGGTTGGGGTTAAGTTTAGGGTTAAGGTTGGGGTTAGGGTTGGGGTTAAGGTTAGAGTTAGGGTTGGGGTTAGGTTTAGGGTTCGGGTTAGGGTTAGGGTTGGTGTTTAGGGTTAGGATTGGCATTAGAGTTAGGGTTTGGGTTAGGTTTGTCATTAGGTTTAGTGTTAGGTTTAGGGCTAGGGTTAGGGTTAGGGTTGGGGTTAAGGTTAGGGTTGGGGTTGGGGTTAGGGTTAGGGTTCAGGTTAGGGTTGGCATTAGTTTTAGTGTTAGGTTTAGGGCGAGGGTTAGTGTTAGGGCTAGCATTAGTGTTAGGGTTCGAATTAGGGTTGGCATTAGCATTAGGGCTTGGGTTACATTTGGCGTTAGGGTTAGGGTTAGGGTTCGGACTCGGGTTAGGGTTACGGTTTGGGCTAGGGTTAGCATTAGGGCTAGTATTAGGTTTAGGGTTTGTGTAAGGGTTGGCATTAGGGTTAGGGTTAGGGCTAGAGCTGGGGTTATGTTTAGGGCTAAGACTAGGGCTAGGGTTAGGATAAGGGTTACGGCTATGGCTGGGGCTAGGATAAGTGTTAGGGTTATCACAGCAATCACCTTGACCAAAATAAAGGAATTATAGAAAATTCCTGATCAATGCGAATTTATCTGAAACTCCTGCCTTTGGTGTAATAGTGAGGCAATGAATCCATTATAAATAACATAAACACAAATTACACTAGGGCTTTCTCTCCATTGTTGACTCAAAGTAGGTTCTGCTGATTTATTTGTGCAAATCAAATTGGAGAAGTGGGAATAATTGTTTGTATTCTGACCTCTCCCCCTTTTAGGATCCTGTGGTTCTGTCCCTATCTCTGAGGAAGAAGTTTCAAGTCCCACCTACGACAGAGGTGTGTGATTACAGATAACAGGATGATTACAGAAAGGATATCCCTTTGTGTAGCTCACTGGTAATTGGACTATGTGGAACTTTATTACAATAGGAATGCAGTATTACAATATGTGCAGAATATTTCTCTTCAATTTAATTGGAATTGTATTTAATTAGGCTTGTGCCTCTCAAACCAGAATATCGAATAATTGTCAATAGTACATCATTAATATATGTTATTCAAAGTCTTCTGTCGCTGTGCTTCTCTGGAATTTAATTGTTGTGGGCGCATGTGTTGGGGATTGGGAGTGTAGGTTGGAAAAATGGGAAATGCTCCTTAGATTCCTGGCTCCAATTCAGAAAAAAAAACATTACCTTCTTATTGTATCAAATTAAGCTCTCTTGACAATTTTGCATTGGGCTGTCCTGTCACAATCTGTGAACCCAATCGAGTCAGAATGCTGTAAATTTGAGACTTACCGCAGGGGCCGAGGGAGCACTGCTACCTTTCAAACAGAGATGTTAAACCCAGGGTCCCACAGGACAATGTAAATGATTCCATGTCCAGTTTCGATGAAGCACAGGGGAGTTCTCCCAAACACCTGGCCAATATTTATCTCTCAATCAGCATGTTAAAAAAACACAGATAGTCTAAGGAAAGGAAGCCTGGATTTAACTAGTGGTTTCCTGGCCTCTGGTCAGTCAATGAAGTACTTTTCAAATGTAATCTCTGTTGGAATGTTGGAATGGTAGCAGCCATTTCACACACAGTGAGTCAGCTCCAACAATATGATAATAACCATTTAAACTGCAATGAGCAGGGCCTGGAATCTGAGAGTACATAAGGACCAATCGCTGGAACCTGGTGACCGAGTGGTTGCTGTGCTGCTCAGGTCAGGGCTATTGTGCTGGGGTCAGGGGTCAGTGTCACTGTGCTGGGGTCAGGGGTCTTTGTCACTGTGCTGGGGTCAGGGGTCAGTGTCACTGTGCTGGGGTCTGGGGTCAGAGCTCAGTGTCACTGTGCTGGGGTCTGGGGTCAGAGGTCAGTGTCACTGTGCTGGGGTCAGGGGTCAGTGTCACTGTGCTGTGGTCAGGGGTCTTTGTCGCTGTGCTGGGGTCAGGGGTCAGATTCACTGTGCTGGGGTCAGGGGTCAGTGTCACTGTGCTGGGGTCAGGGGTCTTTGTCGCTGTGCTGGGGTCAGGGGTCAGTGTCATTGTAATTGTGCTGGGTCAGGAGTCAGTGACACTGTGCTGGGGTCAGGGTCAGGGGTCAGTGACACTGTGCTGGGGTCAGAGGTCAGTGTCACTGTGCTGGGGTCAGGGGTCAGTGTCACTGTGCTGTGGTCAGGGGTCTTTGTCGCTGTGCTGGGGTCAGGGGTCAGATTCACTGTGCTGGGGTCAGGGGTCAGTGTCACTGTGCTGGGATCAGGGGTCTTTGTCGCTGTGCTGGGGTCAGGGGTCAGTGTCATTGTAATTGTGCTGGGTCAGGAGTCAGTGACACTGTGCTGGGGTCAGGGTCAGGGGTCAGTGACACTGTGCTGGGGTCAGGGGTCATTGTTGCTGTGCTGTGGTCAGGGATCTGTGTCACTGTGCTGGGGTCAGGGTCAGGGGTCAGTGTCACTGTGCTGGGGTCAGGGTCAGGGGTCAGTGTCACTGTGCTGGAGTCAGGGTCAGGGGTCAGTGACACTGCTGGGGTCGGGGTCAGTGTCACTGTGCTGGGGTCAGGGTCAGGAGACAGTGTCACTGTGCTGGG
>NC_063332.1:175199856-175203879 GCF_021869965.1 Rhincodon typus
GTCACTGTGCTGGGGTCAGGGTCAGGAGACAGTGTCACTGTGCTGGGGTCAGTGTCACTGTGCTGGAGTCAGGGGTCAGGGGTCAGTGTCACCGTGCTGGGGTCAGGGGTTGGGGTCAGTGTCACTGTGCTGGGGTCAGGGGTCAGTGTCACTGCTGGGGTCAGGGGTTGGGGTCAGTGTCACTGTGCTGGGGTCAGGTGTCAGTGTCACTGTGCTGGGGTCAGGGGTCAGGGGTCAGTGTCACCGTGCTGGGGTCAGGGGTTGGGGTCAGTGTCACTGTGCTGGGGTCAGGGGTCAGGGGTCAGTGTCACTGTGCTGGGGTCAGGGGTCAGTGACACTGCTGGGGTCAGGGGTCAGTGTCACCGTGCTGGGGTCAGGGGTCGGGGTCAGTGTCACTGTGCTGGGGTCCTGTGCAAACAAAAGCAAAAGGGGTTTTCCTTTGGTGAGCTTTACTGCGTTCCAAGTTATAGGAACTGAATCAGAAATGCTCACCCTGTAGTCAGAAGCTGATTTGTTTTAGCCTCCTATGCAATGAAGTCACTGACACCACACCACCTCCCCATCCCCCTACCCACCAATCCCGACCCCGAATCACCCTGAATTCCAGGGGAGGCACAACGTTCCTCAGCATGTTTCAGGTCAGAGATAAATTCGAGCTGGGAGTTTCTCCCGGGTGTCCTTCCTGAGAGACGTTGCTGTGTACTTGCAGCATTTTCTGTTTTTATTTCAGGATTCCATCACCCATTGCTCTCATCCTTTTAAATGACTCATGTTGAACTTCCGATGATGAGCACAGGCACTAATTGTCTCGCGTGCAGACTGGGTACAGTCATAAGTCACCAAACAAAATTCATTCCACCCAGTAAAACTTGGCAGGAAAGTGACTGGCTCAATCCAAGCTGGTGCTGTCTCTACAAACTCAAGAAAAATACACCTTTTGCCAACAGTTGTGTTGAAATAAATAATCACCCTCAATCCAAGCAATTGCAAACCATAATTAGACTGAGTCAGGCAAAGACAATTAGGCAGAAATCTATTTAGGCAAGAAACAATCTATTGGTGCTATCATAAGAATGACACTTACTCTCTAAAGAGCATTTTTACAAATTCTTATCCCTGCCCGGTGTTTGTAAAGATCAGAATTTAGCTGAAACATAGCAGGGTTTAAAAGGTTAAAATACAGAGAGAGGTCTCATAACATTCTATCCATCTCAGCCTTTCACGTTATCCACTGAACACCATAAAGTCCTGTGCTTTGCCTGAAGAGCATTTCCTAATCTCCACTCCTGGATCTCCTGGCTCTCACTTTAGGTCATGTCCTTTCACCGTAGCAACCCTCACCAAGGTAATTCAACCCTCTCCATCTGCCTTGCAGATTCCATTCAAACAAATCCTCTCTTAGCCTTTTTTTAAATTCATTTGTGGGATGAGGGCGTCGCTGACCAGGCAGCATTTATTGTCCATCCCTAATTGCCCAGAGGACAGTTCAGAATTAACCACATTGCTGTGGGTCTGGAGTCACATGTAGGCCAGACCAGGTAAGGATGGAAGTTTCCTTCCCTAAAGGACATTAGTGAATCAGGTGGGTTTTTCCTGACAATCGGCTATGGATTCATGGTCGTCATCAGATTCTTAATTCCAGATTTTTATTGAATTCAAACTCCACCATCTGCCATGGCAGGATTCAAAGCTGGGTCCCCAGATCATTACCTGGGTTTCCTGGATTAACAGTGCAGCGATAATATCACTATGCCATTGTTTTCCAGAGAGTACAAGTCTACTTTATATAACCTAGCCAAAGGCCATAAGACATAGGAGCAGAAGTAGGCCATTCAGCCCGTTGAGTCTGCTCCATCACTCAATGAGATCATGGCTGATCTGATAATCCTCAACTCTGCTTTCCTAACTTTTCCCCATGACTCTTCATTCCCTCGCTGATTAAAAATTTACCTCAGCCTTGAATATACTTAATGGCCCAGCCCCAACAGCCCTCTGCGGTAAAGAATCCCACAGATTCACTCCCCTCTGAGAGAAGAAATTCTTCCTCATCTCTGTCTGAAATGGGTGTCTCCTTATTCTGAGACAATGGAGATGCCTCGTTGTCTAATCCTTAGTCCCCTGGTAACAAACATTTTAGTGACTGCACTCTTTAGAAGGGCAGTATATTATTTCTAGGGAGCATTGTCCAGAGCCAGTAACAGTATTCGAAGGCATGTGTTGCTGGCACAGAACTTCCCCTATTTATGTACCGGTCCTCTAGTTATAGCGACTGACATTCCATTAACTTGTTTGGCTACTTTTGCACCTGATCACCACGTTAGTGATCTGTCTACACAACTCCCTAAATCTCTTTGGATCTCCTATCATTCTGAGCTTTTCACCATTTAAAAAGTAATCAGCTAGATCCTTCCTTGATCCAAAAACAGATGGTCTCACACGCCATAAGCCAAAACTTTATTCATTTACTTAACCCACGCAAGTTCCTTCAGAAATCTGTATTCCCATGTATGGTACTTCTCTGCACCATGAATCTTTGTGTCATTTTCAGATTTGCGTGGAGATCTCTCTAACTCATTAGTGATGGTGGGTTATAGTTGTGGGCCTAATGCATATCCTCCTAGGATATGACCAATTACCTCCTTCTGATTCAAGCACATCTGCATTCTCCCCTCTCTCTGTCTCCTCCCACCTATCAAATCAGTCATTTACCTTCATCAATATGAACAGACATTACTGGAGAAACTCAGCAGGTCTGGCAGCATTTGCGAAGAGAGAAACAGAGTCAACATTTTGAGTCCAGTATTACCCTTCTTCAGAACTAATTTACCTTCAATCTTCTGAGCTTTCATTTCAGCTTATAGTCTCCTATTTGGGACTTTATTGAATATCGTCTCAAAATCCACATAAGCTGCATCAATACACAGTCCCCTGCCCATGATTTTAGCTGCTCCCTCCAAGATGTTTGCAAATCAATTCAACCTCTCTCTAACCAGCTCAAATCTCTCTAAGCGCTATCCAGGACAAAGCAGCCGCTTGATTGGCCCACATCTACAAACATCCACTCCCTCTATCACCGACGCTCAATAGCAGCAGTGTGTACCATCTACAAGATGCACTGCAGAAATTCACCAAAGATCCTCAGGCAGTACCTTCCAAATCCATGACCACTTCCATCAGGAAGGACAAGGGCAGCAGATACATGGGAACACCACACCCTGCAAGTTCCCCTCCAAGCCACTCACCATCCTGACTTGGAAATATATCGCCGTTCCTTCAGTGTCGCTGGGTCAAAATCCTGGAATTCCCTCCCTGATGGTATTGTGGGTCAACGTACAGCAAACAGACTGCAGTGGTTCAGGAAGGCAGCTCACCACCACCTTCTCAAGGGGCAACTAGGGATGGGGCAATAAGGGCTGGCACAGTTAGTGATGCACACATTGCATGAATGAATAAAAAATAATCAGGGTCAGAAGAGGCAACTATTGATGATCAGGTCAGAGGTGATCAATAACATGGTGGCAGGACCCAATAACCTAAAGGTGTGAGCCCTGTGTTGCATTGATGTGGGATTAAAGCTATAGCATCTGCTAGGTACCTGCACGGGTTTGCATATTTAAAACCTGACTTTCTTAGGTGCCAAGAAGTGGAATCTTTAAGCCTGTTTTTCAGTTTGTCAGCTGGCCAGTTACAAGCCACTCTGAGAGTGAGAGTCACAAGCCAGTTTAAGGTTGAAAGCAAGGCATAACTCTATCAGTCTTGGACCTCAGCCGGTCTCTACTGGGCACTGCATATCCAGCTGGTCACAGAGTGGGTACAATGCCCACCATTTTATATCTCTACAAGCATGTCTTAGCCTACAAGAGAATCAGTAGGATTTACAAAGGCCAGGTCAGTGAGGCCATTGGCCAGGAGGCTACAGGGTCAAAATCCGCTCATAGAGTGAAGAATCCCTACAGTGTGGAAACAGGCCCTTTACCCAACAAGTCCACACTGACCCTCAGAACATCCCACCCAGACCCATCC
>NC_063332.1:175213879-175224116 GCF_021869965.1 Rhincodon typus
TGCTGCCAGACCCCTTGCGTTTCTCCGGCAATTGCTGTTTTAATTTCTCCACATCTCTGTTTTAAACCTGCCACTCCTTAACCTAAAGCTATGACCTCTCATTCTAGATTGCCCAACGTGAGGACTTGCATTGACTTTATCAATTCCCTTTGGCACCTTGTGTACCTCAATTAGATCTCTTCTCAATCTTCTAAACTCCACTCAGGCCTCAAGTTCTAAATTTCCCTCCCTCAACATGTCTTCCTCACCCTTCCCTTGCTTAAAACCCAACCTATTGGCCAAGCATTTGATTATTAAATGTCTTCTCATGTGGTTTCTGTGAAGCTCCTTGGGGATGATTTTTATCATTAAAGGTGCTATATTGTTAAAGATGTCAGTCATTGTTGTAGAACGAATGTACATTTCGCACTTCTTTTAAAAGGTATCATAAATAATTCTTCAAGATTGTGTTAGAAAGTAAAGACTTCAGTGATACTATGACACACAAGATGGGATTTAATGTTTGGGACCACAGCTGCCCTGTATAATTGATGTCAACATACCAGTTTCCCATAAACTTACTTACTCACTTACCCATCACTTAAGACGTTCAACTGAGCTCATTAACAAGTCAATTGTCTCAAGTATTACACTACCCAATGCAGTTGTTGGTGGCAAGTGACAGTGCAGGGTCTACCTTCTGAGGAAAGGGAGAATATCCTTTGGGATGGCGTTAACCTCCTCACATTGGGAGGTAACCAGCCCCAAGGTAATATTCCCATTCCTTTCTGCCTCCTCATCTGGTCTTCAAAACCCAATCCCACCCCAACCAACTGCGTCCTCTGGGTGCCTATTCCCAACCTGCCCTTAACTGAGTTGTGAATCCATTGTTTCCTTTATCATGAGTCCATTGCCTGCTGGTATCCACCAATCAGATCTGGTCCTGCCAGAATGAAGGTAGAAGAACCATTCTCTGCCCTTTGCTGTAGGTAGCAGAATGCTCTTGCTGAGGGGCAACATCACCTTGTGGATGGGTTAATGACTGAATTTTGTAACGGGGAGGGGAGCAACAGGTCCTGGTCTTGGAAAATTCATCCCCAGAATAGATTCCTCTGAAATATTTCCTTGTGTGGAAACTCCATCAAAGACATTGTGTACTGCTGTAGTGTATCTCATCATCTAAGAGTCAGTTCCATTCTATGTCCCTACACTCTCCAGCATCAGTAATCTCAACCTAAGCTCCAATTCACCTCCAATTTTCTTTTTCAAACTCCTTCCAATATGTTTGTTGAGCCATTTTCTGCATAAAATGAGCATTTTCCAGATTATTAATAAAAACATTCAACAGAGCTCTCTGGGATGTAAGAAGCAGCATAGATAAAGGGAAACCAGTCAATGCAATGCACTTGCATTTCCAATAAGCCTTTGTTAAGGTGCCACAGAAAAGGCACAAGTTCAGAGCTTTTGTTGCTAGAGGTGCTATCTCACCATGAATGGAGGATTGGCTCACCAATAGAAAACAGAGCCAGAATAAATACATCAATTTTAAACTGTAACTAGTGAAGTGCCACAAGGATCATTGCTGAGGCCTCAACTATTTATGATCTATATCAATAATTAGATGAAGGGACCAGTTATATAATACAGTTTTACTAACGATAAAAACACAGATAAGGAAGCAAATTATGTTGAGGATATAAAGACTCTGCAAAGGAATATTGAAAGATCAAATAATTTGGAGAAAAATTGATAGAATATGTGTTGACCGGTTTGGCAAGAAGAACAGAAAAGCAGGATGTTATTGAATTGAGAGGGACTGTAGAATGCTATGATACAGAGGGAACTGGGTATCCTTTGTACAAAAATCACTAAATGGTACCATGCAACAAATGACTAGGAAGCCAAATGAAATGTTTGCAGTTTGGGATATCTGGTCAGCGTGGATGTGTTGGACTGAATGGTCTGTTTCCGCGCTGTACAGCTCTATGACTCTATAAAAGTAGGGAAACCCTAAAACAATTGTAAATGGAATTGGTGAGAATGCACTTGGAGTACTGGATACAGTTTTGGACACATTAATTAAGAAGGAATGTACTTGCATTGGAGGAATTCCGCAGGGAGGAATTTGTTGTCTGAGAAAAGACTGAGCAGGTTTGGCCTGTATCCAGTGGAGAAATGAAGAATGAGAGATGATCTTATTGAAATGGATAGAGACGGAGACATTGTCTCCATCATGGGGGAATGTAAAACTGGTGGTCAGAGTTTCAGAGGTATCCTATTTAAAATGAAAATGAGGAGGAACTTTGTAAAAGGGCTGCCAATCTTTGGCACTGTCATCTGGAGGCTGGGTCTATGAACATATTCATCATTGAGTTAGACAGATTTTTGATTAACAAAGGAGCTGAGGGTTACAGAACAGGCAGCAAAATGGAGTCCTAATCACAGTCTAATCAGCCATGGTCTTATTCAATGGTGCTTCAGACTTGATAGGCTGAATGGTCAGCTCCTATTTCTCATGATCTTATCCTATTATTGACACCCAGTTCATCACCTTAGACATTCATTCCTTCTGCCACCCGGACCCCAGCAAGAACAGCAGCACCTACAATGTGCACTGCATCACTCTCTGAACCCATGACCCCAACCAACAAGAAGGACAAAGTCAGCCACAATGAGGTAACATCACATCCCTGCAAGCCACACTCCATCCTGACTTGGAACCATATCACCTTTTGTCTAATGTTGCTGGCTGAAAATCCTGGAACTCCCTCGCTAACAGCACTGTGGGTGTCTCTCTACACTATAGACTCCAAAAAGGCCACTCACCACCACCCTCTCAGGGATAGCACAGCAGTGTGCAATTAGTAGTAACCACTTCCACATTTTAGAACAAATGCAGTTAAAAAAAAGTAATAGACTGTTATAGATGCACACTTGACTGATTTGGAAATTCAGGGGCAGTGAGATAAACTGGGAATTGCAAATCTTTGAAATTGCTATTGATTGAAACAGCTTCTAAATGTACTCTTTAACTCTATTTCATTACATCACGGATTTCCATCATTCCACAACTGACAGCTATTTCTTTAATGGCCTGGTCCATAAGTTCCCTTTCTAACCCACCCCATCTCCCTCTCCTCCTTAAGGCACACCTTAAGTCTCAGTCATTCTAAACTACGTGTTACAAAGACTTTAATAATGAGTCAATAATTCAAGTTAAAACAAGCATTTCTCCCTCTTTGTAATAAGAGGTAAAAAATATAAAATTCAACTGATGTGTATGTTTCATTTATTTATCTATGTAAACTAAGAAGGCAATGGAAAGTGGGAAGCATGTATTTTCAATATTTGAATGGTCTCAATTATCTTTATCCCTCATCTTAAATCACTCTGTATCCAATTTTAAGAAGTTTTGTTTATTGCCACTAGCATTACTCAGAAATATAGGATGTTAAACAAATGAATTCTTCATTCAGAAGTGGTTAGACAAGTAGCTGCAATATTTAATCACCTCATTACTATGTGCCACCTGCTGTATTGTAATCACTGTTACATTCCAGCCATTCCCTTAATCCTCCATAAAACCCAAAGTGCTAACTTTCCAGCAGATAACTAATTACAAACAATTATTAAGACATCATTCAGTCACAATGAAACATGAAATAAAACTCAGGGAAATTATTCCCCCTTAATGGAAGTGGAAAGGGGAGAGATATAAAAACAGGCTATTGATTTGCCATTGCCATTTCAAAATAAACTACAACACAAACTCTGCATTCTCTCCACAGATGCTGCCAGACCTACTGAGTTTCTCTAGCAATTTCAGTTTTGGTTTCAGATTTCCAGCATCCCACAGTTCTTTGTTTTATTTGATGTAAATCAAAACCTGCCCACTTTCACAAACATACAAAAAAGAAGTTGCATAAGCCATTCAGCCCATTGAACCCACTCTGCCATTCAATAAGATCATGGCTGATCTGCTCGTGTTTTAAATTCCACTTTCCAATCTACCCCGATAACTCTTGATTCTCCTGGTCTAACAGAAACCAATTCATCTCCTCTTAAAAATATTTAATATCTCTGCCGCCACCTCCTTCGGAGACAGAGAGTTTCAAAGTCACACAACCCTCAAGGAAAATAATCTCTTTATGATTGCCCCAGAAGGGTGCCCACTAATTTTAAAACCATGCTGTTCTGGCCTCACCCACAAAGGAAAACATCCTTTCAACATCCACCTTCTTAAGAACATTCAGGATCTTACACACTTCAATCATGTCACTCCTCATTCCCTAAACTCCAGTGAAAACCAATCCAGTCTGTCCAATCCTTTTCTTCAACAGACAACTTGCTTATTCCAGGCAACAATAAATCTCCTCTGAACTGCATCCAGCACAGTTACATCCTTCATTAATTTAGGAGTTCAAAACCACAATATTCCAGATGTGGTCTCATCAGTGCCCATAAAACTGAAGCTTTACATACTTACTTTTATATTTAATTCCTCTTGTAATAAAGGACAGCATTCCACTAGTTCCTCAATTACTTGCTGTAACTGCAGACCAGGTCTTTGTAATTCATCCACTGGGTCACCCAGATCACTCTGCACCTCAGAATGTCACAGATGTTCTCTGTTTCTGTAATATTCTGTTTATTTCACTCCTCTTGACAAAGTAAACAACTTCACATTTTACCACTTTATATTCTATTGGATTGTCAGATAGTTGCCCACTCACAACCCATCAATATCTATCTGCAAACTTCCTGTCTTCTTCACAACATACTTTCCTTCCAATCTTTGTGACATCAGTGAAGTTAGCCACTACGTCTTCACTTCCCACAACTTGATATAAAGTGTAAAAGGTTCAGACTCTAACTCAGACCCGTTTGGGACCCCACTCACAACACCGTGTCAGCCAGGCAAAGAACATTTAGACTTGTACTGATTGGAACGAGGTCAGCAGGTCGATCTCACAGAATATGAGTTCCCTGACTGGGGCTGTTAATCTGGACCAATCAGGGAGCCCTGGCTGACAGATACAAACAGGAGTGTCAGGAGTTCTGCTCACTCTGAGAGCTGGCTCTGAGGGAGCTGGATCAGTGTTATGTACCATGCACGCATAAATAAAGGGTGACCTGGCGATGGGATACCGATCTCTGAGGAGTTATTTCGGTGGTGACGAAAGTAGGATTAATGATGTGACCGTGCAAAAGTGTCTACTAACTGAAGCCCAGCTGGACTTCAAATGGCACCTCAACAGGCTTTATCATTGGAAAATGCAGCAAGTGGAGCTTGTGAGGTACAGGGTATGCCATGGAAGTGGGCACCTTGCCAAGCCGACTGAGCCTGGGGAACACCACTTGAGTGAAGGCAATTACATCATCTTCCTCAGGATATATTCTGAATAGAGGGACTCTGGGCCAACCCACAGCAAAACCCTAAAATAAAGCCAAGCCTCAGCCAAACGGCTAATATTTTTTCAAGGATCTGAGCCGGTAGGCCCCTGTAGTCGCGCTGGTGTGTGGACTTGAGACAGCAAGAGTCTGACTAGGCCTGAATTGAGTGAGAGAACTCATAGGCCAGTATCCAGGAGAGTACACACCCTGGAAAGTCCACCCACATCCAGTTTGGAACAGTTAAATTGCTTAGCAACATTCAAATCAGAACCAATCAAGATAAACCTCTGGCTAAATGGTTACACGGTTCTAATGGAGGTTGATATCAATGCGGCTGTATCAGTGATTGTGGAACCAGTCTTTAACAAAACTCGCTCAGGACTCCAACCCTTAAGATTGTGTAAGACCTCGGCTAGACTGAAAACCTACAGCAGGGGACAACTTCGGTTCCTGTCTCTTATGAGAAGCAGCTGGTTCAGTTCCCACTGATTGTCGGAAAAGGCTCGGTCCCAAGCCTGATGGGGTGGAATTGGTTCAGAAAGATTCACCTAGACTGGCTCAACATTTTTCGATTAGAAAATGGCTGCCTGAGTGAAACCCTAATTAAATAGCTGGAAGATTTTCAGGAAAGGCTAGGGACAATCAAAGGAGCCAAGGCCAGCTTACATATTGACCAGGAAATAATTCCATGATTCTGCAAGGCCCACCCAGTGCTATTTGCAGAAATCAGAAGGCTGAAAAGTGAAAGAATTATCAAACCAGTCTAGTTTGCGAAATGGGCAGCACCGATTGTACTGATTGTGATGCCCAATGGGTCAGTTTGCCTTTGTTGGGATTTTAAACATACGCTAAACTGCCTCTCACAGCTGGATAGATACCCAATCCCTCACATAGAGGATTTATACGCAAAGTTGGCGGGAGGGGCTGTCCTTCACGAAACTGGACACGAGCCATGAGTACATACAATTGCAGTTAGATGAGGAGTCCCAGACATATGCTACAATTAATACCCATAAGGGTTTGTACTAGTATACCATTTGGGATATCATCAGCCTGTGCAATTTTCCAGTGGACCCTGGAAAACATTTTACAAGGTCTACCCCAGGTCACCATTTATCTGCTAATAACCAGAAAAACCAACAAAGAGCACTTGGACATAATGCTTTAACGTTTCTCCCAGGTGGGTGTATGCCTACGAAGGGAAAAATGTGTGTTCCAGGCGCCCAAGTGACCTACTTGGGTTACACGGTCAACAAAACTGGGTTACACCCGTTGGAAGAGAAAGTGAGAGTGATCAAAGGAGCCCCGACTCTCTCGTCTGTACCAGAGCTTAGGTCTTTCTTTGGGTTAGTGAATTATTACAGAAAATTCATACATAACCTGGCCTCCATCTTGGCGCCCCTACGCCTGCTATTGAGAAAGGGTCAGCCTTGGAAATGGTCTTGTAGCCAAGAAGTAGTCTTTAGGGAAGTGAAAAAGCAGCTATTGTCATCTAAGGTGTTGGCCCACTATGATCCGAAGTGAGAGATAGTGCTGACATTCGATGCCTCCCCCTACCGTATCGCAGTAGTGTTGGCTCACTGCCCAATGGTTAGGAATGCCCAACAGCCTGTGCTTCCCAGACTTCGGCTGAGGATCAACGAAAATACTCCCAGATAGAGAACCAAGGTTTGGCAGTCATCTTTGGTGTGAGAAAGCTCCACCAGTACCTTTACTGATGTAAATTTGTAATAGTGGAGATAGCAAGAACTGCAGATGCAGGAGTCAGAATCAATATAGTGTGGAGCTGGAGGAACACAGCAGGTCAGGCAGCATCGGAGGAGCAGGAAAACTGACGTTTCAGGTCGGGACCCTTCTTCAGGACCGCTGCGTTCCTCCAGTTCTACACAGTTTTGAAATTTGTAATAGTAATGGATCACAAACCCCTGCTAGGGCTAATTATAGAAGACAGGGCCATGCTATCCATAGGTTCAGGTCAAATTCAGCGGCAGGCTCTTATTCTGAGTGTGTACAATTACAAATTGGAACACCATCTGGGATGCCAAGTAGCAAATGTGGATGCCTTGAACTACCTCCCACTGACAGATACAGGTGGAACTGCCATTGGAAGGGTCTGTTCTGGTTTTAAACTTTCTGGAAACCGTTCTGGTCACCGCTGACAATATCAGACTGTGGGCACAAAAATGCCCGTCCTGGCAAAAGTAAAACAGCTGGTGGTGTTGGTGGGGAGCAACAGGGTCATCACAACCGGAACTGAAACCTTTCTGGGCCCTGCGAGACCAGACCACCGTAGTGGACAGCATATTATTATCAGGAGCAAGAGTGATTATCCCGAGTAAAGTTCACATACTGGCTGAACTCCACCGGGATCATCCAGGGGTCTCCAAAATGAAAATATTGGTGAAAGGTAATGTCTGCTGGCCAGGGCTGGACGCTGGCAAAGCCATGTTGGTGGGGCAGTGCCCAGAGTGCCAACAAGGACAGGAAAAAGATTTAAAAAAAGACGTGAAGGACATTTGTTTTTAGAGTGGTTCATATGTGGAATGAACTGCAAGCGAAAGTGGCAGATGCAGGTGTAGTTCCAGTGTTTAAAAGACCTTTTGGATAAGTACATAAGTAAGGAATGTTTGGAGGGAAATGGGCCAAGTGCAGGCATGCGAGACTAGTTTAGTTTGGCATTTTGGTCGGCATGGATCGGTTGGACTGAAGGGTCTGTTTCTGTGCTGTTTGATTCTATGTCTATGTCTAAGGACGAAAACTGCCACCAGCAACTCCCCTACATTTGTGGGAATGGCCTGGTAAACGTTGGACTCTGTTACATGCTGACTATGCAGGTCCTTTCATGGGCTCAATGTTCTTAGCCTTTGTGGACATCCATTCAAAGTGGCTGGAGGTGCACAGAAATCATTCAACAAACACGGGGATGATGGTTGAAAAGCTGCGGGCATCTTTTGCAATACATTTGCCCCGGAGGTGTTGGTCACAGAAAACAGGCCGTCATTTACCAGCAGGAAATTCGGATATTTCCTAAAGTCAAACAGCATTCAGCATGTAAAGACAGCTCCATACCATCTAATGGTCTGGCAGAAAGAGCAGTCCAAACTTTGAAGGTGGGCTTGAAGAAACATCCTACAGCTTCACTCAATACCAAAGTGTCCCAATTCCTATTCGATTGTAGGACCACCCCATACGCAACTACAGGGACAGCTCCAGCAGAGTTACTAATGGGGAGAAGATTGTGCACCAGGTTAAACCTGATCTTCCCGGATCTGGAGAGGGGTGGGGGGTGTGGGGAGGGGTGGAGAGGGTGGGGGTGTTGGAGGTGAGGGCAGAGGGTGGAATGGCATCAGGAACGCCAATGCCGGACACAAGATTTCACTAAGTGAGAGAGACAGTTTACTTCAAGGGTTGAAGTTTGTTGCCATAACCTCGATAATGGCCCTGTTATAGGTATATGGTCAATGCAGGGCCAGGTCCTGTGACATACAAAGTTTGGGTAGGACAGGTCAAGGCCTGAACAAGCACAACCCCGGCCCCTCTGAACATCCAGCAAAGGTTGTCACAGCCTGTGAGTTCTCCCCATCCGCCTCACATTGAAGAAACCTCTGAGGACAAGATAGACAAGGCAGATGTCACAGCCTCGAGGCAGTTACCACCGGAAGAAGATGATAAATTTCTTCTGAGATGCTCTGGGCTCAAAAACAGGCTACAGCCTGGTACCTGACACCAGTATCCGAGGCAGAGTCGGAGGAACCAGACCTGGCGCATAAATACCCCGGGAGAAATTACAGGGAAAGGAACAGGCCTACGTCCCAGGACTTAGAGGGGGAGGGATGTAGTGGTCAGCTGGGTGGACCTCATAGAACATGAGTTCCCTGATTGGGACTGTTAATCTGGTCCAATCAGGGAGACTTGGCTGACAGATATAAACAGGAGTATCAGAGGTTCTGTTCACTCTGAGCTGGCTCTGAGGGAGCTGGATGAGTGTCAAGGGCGCTCCACGTTTAAATAAAGGGTGACTTGGTGATGGGGTTCCAGCCTCTGTGGAGTTATTTCAACATGCTATCTGGAGATCTTTGACCAGATCAGTTTTATTGGGCTATTTACAGAACAACCCCAGGAATAAAGGAGTGCTGGTGTAAATATTGACGTTACTCTCACCGCTGAAATACCAAGAGAGTGAATATATATTCTGGTTGCTATGGCTTTGGTGATAAAAAGAAATCACAAAACATGATATGGTCTTGAATGTGTGCCCTGCCCACTAGAGTGTTAATCAATGGCCCTATCCCAAACAGTGACCAATTCGGGATGTGGGCACTGTGACTGCGAGGGGTATCAGTCAGGGTGGGGAGTGAACTGGGCTTCCTGCCTCACAAAGTTATCACCAAGGGTTAATAACCTCACCTCCGAGACAGAATGGGAACTGTTTGGCGTGCACTCCAGAGATTAAATTTCAAAACTCCAGACTGACATGCTCAATACTGTACTGAGTGAGGCCTGCACTGCTGAAGTGCTGTCTTTCGGATGAGATATTTTACATTTTCTGTGACCACTCATTTGATGAGAAATGGGTAAGTTCTCCCTCCCAACCAGGAAATAAAATCGCCAACACAGATTATTTTATTGTGGCATTGCTGTGTGTGTGAGAGCTTGTAGTGTGTTAAGTGCTTCCTGCATTACAACTGTGTGTGTATGTTTGTGCTCAAGTTTCTGTGTGTGTGTGCGTGTATGTTTGTGCGTGCATGTGTGTGTATCTGTGTGGATGAGGGGGAGGTGAGCCTGTGTGTGTGAGGGTGTGCCTCTGTGTGTGTATGTGAGAGTGTGTGTGTGTATATATGAGAGTGTGTGTGTGTGTGTGTGT
>NC_063332.1:175224126-175229396 GCF_021869965.1 Rhincodon typus
TGTGTGTGTGTGTGTGTGTGTGTATCTGTGTGGATGAGGGGGAGGTGAGTCTGTATGTGTGTGTGTATGTGTGTGTATGTGTATGTACGTTTGTGCACACGCGTGTGTGTATGTTTGTATGCATGTGTGTGTGTGTGAGTATCTGTGTGGATGAGGGGGAGGTGAGTCTGTGTGTGTGTGGGGGTGTGCCTCTGTGTGTGTATGTGTGAATGTGTGTCTGTGTGTCTTTTGCCTCTACATGGTCCATATCCCTGTATTCCCTGTATATTCACATTTCTGTCACAATGCCCCTTAAACGTTGCCAAAGTATCCACTTCTACCACCTCCTCTGGCAATGCATTCCAGGCACCCTCTGTGTAAAAAACGTACCTCTCACATCTCCTTTAAACTTACCCCTTTTCCTTAAACCAATGTCCCCTAGTAATTGACATTTCTATCCTGGGAAAAAGATTCTGAATATCTATTCTCTCCATGTCTCTCATAATTTTGTAAACTTCGATCAGGTCACCCCTCATTCTTTGTTCAAGTGAAAACAAACTAAGTTTATTCAATCTCTCCTCATAACTAATGTCCTCCAAATCAGGCAACATCCTGGTAAACTTTTCTGTACCCTCTCTAAAGCCTTCGCATCCTTCTGGCAGTGTGGCAAACAGATTAATACACAATATTCCAAACATGAACTTACCAAAGTTCTATACAGCTGCAGTATGACTTGCTAATTTTTATACTCTATATTTTGACTGATGAAGGTAAATGTGCCATATGTCCTCCTGACCATTTTATCAACTTGTGTGGCCACTTTCAGGGAACTGTGCACCTAGATCCTTCAGTACATTGATGCTACTAAGAGTTCTGGATTTACTGTATATTTTCCTCCTGCACTAGATTGCCCAAAATGCATCACTTTACGTTTATCTGGATTAAACTCCATCTGCACCTTGTATATGTCCAGATTAAACTCCATCTGCCAATTCTCTGCCCAGGTTTCCAGCCTATCTATATCCTGCAGTACCCTCTGACAATCCTTCTCACTATCTGCAGCTTCTCCAATCTTTGTGTTGTCTGCAAACTTACTAATCAGGCCACATACATTCTCCTCCAAATCATTTATATATATATTACAAACAACAGGGTCCCAGCACAGATCCCTGTGGAACACCACTGGTCACAGATCTTTGTCTCTCTCTCTCTCTCTTTCTCCATGCTGTGACTCCCTGAGGAAGACACTGCTCACTCATGTGAAAGGAAAAACTCCAATGTGCTTATGTATTACTTTGGAGTTTCACTCTCTGTTTAGGATCAGTGGATTCTCGATTGTCAAACACTCCTGTGCTGCCTTTTGACTGTAAACACGGAGTCATATAGCACGTTTTACCGTCTCTAGTCAGAAAAGCCCACCTGGTTCACTAATTTCCTTTAGGGAAGGAAACTGCCATCCTTACATCTTACCTGGTCTGACCTACATGTGACTCCAGACGCACAGCAATGAGGTTGACTCTTAACTGCCCTCTGGGCAATTAGGGATGGTCAATAAATGCTGCCTGGCCAGCGACACCCTCATCTTGTGAATGAATAATTTTTTTTAAAACAGGCACAGGATTCACCAATTAGCACATTGATAACCAAGTATATCAGAAATTTCCAAAATAAAGACATCTCCAGCCCAGGATGTCTCTTCAGTTGTAATGTAGAAGACACAGCAGGCTCCCAGTAACATGGCAATCAATAAATGATGTGCATTTGTGATGTTGGTTGAGAGGTAAATATTTGCCAGGACTCTGGGAGGAACTTCCCCTGTTCTTCCAATGGCCCTGGGATTGTCTGAGCTCACCCGAGAGATCCCAGGATGTTTTAATTTCACATTTCCAACAGCAAGGCACTCCCTCAGGACTGGAAGAGTCAGTCTGGTTGAGAAATGCAAATTTCTGGACTGGGACTCGAGCCTACAATCTTCAGATCCAGCTCTTGCTTGAGCGACAACTGAAAGGAAGGGTCGCCGGACCCAAAACGTTAACTCTGTTTTCTCCTTCACAGATGCTGCCAGACCTGCTGAGCTTTTCCAGCAACTTTGTTTTTGTTAACTGAGAGTTTACTGTTTGTTTAAAGGGGGTTTATATTCTGGTACATACAGCAACCAGCACCATGAATACTGAATAAGTACTGAGAAAAAGCTGGTAAAATTATGTCTCAGAGATAAACCTTTTTTTTCCTTTATTCATTCACAGGATGAGGGCATTGCTGGCTAAGCAGCATTTATTGCCCATCCCTAATTGCACAGAGGGCAGTTCAGAGTCAGCCACATTGCTGTGGGTCTGGAGTCACATGTAGGCCAGACCAGGTAAGGATGGCAGTTTCCTTCCCTAAAGGACATTAGTGAACCAGATGGGTTTTTCCTGACAATCTACAATGGATTCAGTCATCATTAAAATCTTAATTCCAGATACTTTATTGAATTCAAATTCCACCATCTGCCGTAGCAGGATTTGAACCCAGGTCCCCAGAACATTATCTGGGTCTCTGGAGTAATAGTCCAGCGATAATACCACTAGGCAATCACCTCCCCTTATATAACTACCACCTCATCATGATTCCCAATGGGGATCTGAAACTCTCTACACTCAAACCTATTGAGGTCAATTTAAAATTTTAAATCTGAAATCAGTAGATTTTTTGTTCAGCGGGGTTATTAAGAGATAAGGAATCTACATGAGTAAATGGAGTGATACACAGGTCAGCAATGATCTAAATGAGCAGCAGAACAGTGTTTGAATGTTTGATGGAGGTCTCTCTTCTTGGGCTGACTTTTGAAGGTTTAAGGGTAAATTCAATTGTAGCGCTTGAAATAATTAAAGGATTTGAAAGAATAGATGCAGAGGAATTCTTTCCTCTGGTGGGACAGCCCAGGACTGAAAGGTACCGTCTCAGAAAGGGGCCAATCAATTAGGACCAAAATGAGATTAAAAGTCTTCATTCAGATGAAGAGTCACCTAGACTAGAAACATTAGCTTGTTCTCTCTCCACAGATGCTGCCTGACCTGCTGTGATCTCCAGCATTTGTCTTTTTTTCAGTACAGATTCCAGCATCTGCAGTAATTTGCTCCTAAATTCAGAGGAGTGTGCATCTTTAGAATTCTCTCTGTCAGAGAGTTGTGAATGTCCCATTGTTGAATAAATTCAAGGACAGGGTTGATAGATTGTTAACCTCTGAGGAATGCAGGGATTGTCGTGTTGCAAGTGGAGAATCAGTGATGAATTTATTGGACAGCAGAGTAGGTTTGAGGGGCCGAATGGCTTATTCTTCCTTCCATTTCTCAAATTCCTATAAGATCAAAATCTGAGCCAAGTCACTGAGGGTTGACACCAGGACTCACTTTCACACGCGAAAGGGTGTGGAAACTGGAAACTCTGTGCCAAAACAAAGTTCTGCTGAGGCAAGTGTAACTTTTTAAAATTGAGTTGATGGATTTTTGTTCAGTAAAGGGATCAAGGATCATGCAACCGAGAGTTACCTGTGGGTCAGGTAGAAATGAGCCTTGATGTAGCTGTATAGCACGAGACGCTGAATGGCCTCTGCTTGTTGCTGTGTTCCTGGAGTCAGATCCTCTTCTTCAGGAGGAACAGAAATGGGGAACACCTATAACAACCTGCTTTAAACATGGATCACCACGTTGGAGAGAGAGAGAAGAGAAACTAGCACTTCACTTTTAAAATACAGAACAAAAGACAGTTTATTTACCGGGTAAAATCAAATATTTATGTGAGGAATTATTACAACCGCAAGTTACATGCTGAGCCATTATTACATACCTGAGTAATGGTTTGATGTTTAGAACTGTGCTCAGGTGGAGAATGTGTTCGGGGTGTGTCCGTTTCATATAATAGCTTTCCCGGAACATATTGCTTCAGATTCAATCTGTGCTTATTTGAAAATGCCACTTGTTTTCTTTAGTGACTGTGTAACATAGGAATTTAAAACAAAAATGTTTAGCAGGTCAATGAGTGTCTGTAGAGAGCAAACCACAGTTAGCATTTCCACAAGACCATAAGAAACTGGAAAGGAGTAGGCCATTCAGCCCTTCAAGCCTGCTCTGTCATCAATAAGGTCATGGCTGATCTGACATTCCTCACATCCATTTTCCTGAACTTTCCCTATAACCCATGATTCCCCAACTGATCAAGATTCTACCTGTTGTAGCCTTAAATATACACAAGGACTCTGCTCCTACAGCTCTCTGTGGCAAGGAGTTCTAACCCTCTGAGAGAAGAAATTCCTCTTCATCTCAGTTTTAAATTGATGCCCCTTTATTCTGAGACTGTACCCTCTGGTCCTAGACTCTCCCATGAGGGGAAACATCCTCTCAGCATTTACCCTGTCAAGCCCCTTAAGAATTTGATATGTTTCAATGAAATCACCTCTCATTCTGCTAAACTCCAGGGAGCAGAGTCCCAACCTTTTCTATCTTTGCTCATAAGACAATCCCTGTGTAATTGTTCATACCTTTTCAGATTGCTGACCACTCATTAGAACTGCAGACATTTCAAAGTGTAACAGAGTTCAAGCTCACCTGAAAGAACAGCAACTCATTTTCTGTTTACATAATTTGTACCACTTTGGACACAACACAGAGTTTAACCAGAGACAGTAGGAACTGCCGATGCTGGAGAATCTGAGATAACAAGGTGTAGAGCTGGATGAACACAGCAGGCCAAGCAGCATCAGAGGAGCAGGAAGGCTGACGTTTCGGGTCTGGACTCTTCTTCAGAAATGGGGGTTTCTTCAGAACCCCCACCCCTACTTCCTACCTACACTTACCTTTACTAGCTTCATCCCCGCCTCCTTGATCTGTCTGTCTTCTCTCCACCTACCCGCCCCTCCCTCCTCACTGACCAACCCCCATCCCACCTTCCTACCTACACTCACCTTTACTGGCTCCATCCCCGCCTCCTTGACCTGTCCGTCTTCTCTCCCATCTATTCGCTCCACTATCCACCTTCTATCACTGCGATCCCCCTCTCTATTTATTTCAGAGCCCCCTTCCCCTCCCCCATTTCTGAAGAAGGGTCCAGACCCGAAACGTCAGCTTTCCTGCTCCTCTGATGCTGCCTGGCCTGCTGTGTTCCTCTAGCTCCACACCGTGTTCCCTCTGATGCTGCCTGGCCTGCTGTGTTCCTTCAGCTCCACACTGTGTTCTCTCTGATGCTGCCTGGCCTGCTGTGTTCCTTCAGCTCCCCACTGTGTTCCCTCTGATGCTGCCTGGCCTGCTGTGTTC